>NW_022749760.1:572444-629767 GCF_011630105.1 Anneissia japonica
GATTTAATTATTAATTAATTATTTAAATACGGTAACCAATCAATCACTTTTCTGGAACGTATACTCGTCTTGCAATAGGTACGCTTGTTTAATCGTACATATATAATTATAATGCAGGATTAATTAATTATATATTTTATTCTAAGATACAAATCAAGTTTCTTGATAAGTTACAGCTATAGTTAAATTAAATTTCTTCTAAGCAATAAAGTTTCAACTTAGAATATTTTGCAGGATAAAATAAACACTTCTTTACTAAAAATTATGCTATTAAAACTACTTCGTAAAACTATGAATTTAATAAAGTATTTCGCCATACGTTCTTTCAAGAACATAATAAGGTCTTGTTTTGTAAACTGGCACAGGACCTATTCTATTTTTTCAGTAAATGTTTTCTCATACACGATTTCAAACAAAATGTTTTCGTTACACAATTACTGAGTAGGGAGTTATCAACTCACTCTGGCTAGACAATGAACATGCTTGCTTCATCAGATAAGACAAAAGATATCAATTAACGTCTCCGTGGTAACGTTAACTTTTAACCCTACTACTCTAGTATTGTTGCTTTTTATTGAGTAACAAACGATTGAATCGATAGCATGAATCGTGTAAATATTTGAGTATATATAATTAAGAAACGAATATCATATGTATGAACTTTAGAAACACTTCAGTGGAGGAAACCAATTTTCAACCTATTCTTATATAAATTATATATGTATACATATTTAAATATATGTGGCCTATATATAAATCATGATATAATATATATATGGCCTATAGAATAAATAATGAAACAATATTAGTATTGTTGCTTTTTACTAAGCAACAAACGATTGAATCGATGGCATGAATCGTGTACATATTTGAGTATAAATAATTAAGAAACGAATATCATATGTATGAACTTTAGAAACACTTCAGTGGAGGAAACCAATTTTCAACCTATTCTTAATTTGAGTATAAATAATTAAGAAACGAATATCATATGTATGAACTTTAGAAACAATATATATGGCCTATATAATAAATAATGAAACAATATTAGTATTGTTGCTTTTTACTGAGCAACAAACGATTGAATCGATGGCATGAATCGTGTACATATTTGAGTATATATAATTAAGAAACGAAATCATAAGTATGAACTTTAGAAATACTTCAGTGGAGGAAACCAATTTTCAACCTATTCTTATATAAATTATATATGTATGCATATTCAAATATCGCCTATATAAATTATGATATAATAGATAAAATCCAAACTACCTTTATATATAATAATAATAAGAAACGAATACCATACTTTATTGGAAAAGAACTTCAATCTATCGAAAGTTTTGATTGAAGCAATGGTTTTTATTATATTTTTATGATGTTTACAATTCTTAATGTGACTTTTTCAATAGTTATTTTTAAGTAGTTTTATATAGTGTGTAGGCCTATATATAAAATGAAAAAGAGGGCCGAGTTAACCTGCCGGGCCGAGTTGACTGGGGCCTAGTTGACTCGAAAGCTTTGTATTTAGCGAGCGATATTGTATTATTAATTGTGAATGCGTCATCGGCGTTCCATACATATACACGCATTGGCGGCTGTTCTGGAGGGCGGCCGCTATAGGTAGATATGGGCCTATGAACGATCATGGGCCTATGAATGGGCCGAAATGATCCGAGACCAGCTGACTTATTATGAGCTAGTTCGAGCGACTTGAGGCTTTGGTGTAAAGCGCTATATAAATCTAACTACATTACATTACATTCCTATGACTATGTAGGCCTAGCTAGCCTAGTTTAGGCCTATATTGTTTCTTTTTTCCATTAAAATTTTTAAATTGTTTAGGGATTGATAAGAAGAATTAAGATTCAACCAAAGCAATTGGCAATAATACAATACTTTTGAGTCTTTATGTAACTATGCCTAGGCTAGGCCTACCCTTATTCTATATAAAACTAGCCTAGGCCTCCTAATAGCTAGGCAAGAGTACTATTAGGCATAGGCCTATTACCCCGCGGCCCTAGGCTAGCCTAGGCCTAGTCTAGCTGGAGAAGAGGGCAGCAGGCCTTCCTTGCTTGGCTTCAAGGCTTGGTTGGCCGCCCTTCTTGTTTGCCAAATATATCACCATTTAGCATCTAACTACAATTTTTTAAACAAAATAAGAAACTAAGCATTAAAAAAATACCTGGTGGGTAGTATCTCAACAAAAAACGTTTTAACTTCATGATATTTCTTCGAGAAAGTTGATCTTCTGTGCTGGAATCTCAAGAAAGCCACAGCAACGTACCAAAGCGTCAAGTTGTCAAGAGATGAAGGCCGCCCTCTCTATACTGAGTGAGTTGCCGCCAAGTTGCCGCAAATTCATTCATCAAAAATAGATTATTTTATTGATTGTGCATTGATATTTTTAATTATTGCTATAGTTTTGATAAGCATTGCGGTACGTTGTATATTATTATCCTTATTTTAAAATGAACTTGCTTTCTGGAGTCATAATGCTGTTCCCAATATATTGGTTGATCTTAAAACAAATGTAGTACTGCGGCAACATTGAGATACGCCACACAGGAATACTCAAGTACCTATTGCTCTTCTACTCAGTGCGGTCACTGTCACTTTGTGTCGCGCCGTGCTGTGTGCCGCTGCGCGAACCAGAAGTGAGGATGGCTACAAGTTCAGAGCCAGACGCAGAAACCAAATTGATGTTTAAAAGGTAAGTATGCAACTTTTATTTAACTAATACATCTTCAGTATATAGTATAACAAAGGAAATTAGAAAGTCCTACATTTGCACATTATTGTACAAGACATTTAACGATGAGAATAAGTGTAAAGTTTTCCTGCTTGTGACTTCTTTTAGGCCCAAGTCAAGCCATGGCATGACGTAGAGATGAGAAAGGGGGCGGTGACACCACCTGCTGTGACCAATCTATATCAACAACAAATTCAATTGATAAACCTTGACTAGGGCCTAGCTCTAGGAGAGTAGTATTTTTACCTCAATTTGAGACTTGTGAGAATTTGGAATTTGTTCTTGTTGACCGTCAGGTTGTAATCCATTCTAGGAAACCAACCTGGCCTGCAAATGGGTAGACCTAGGCTAGCTAGGCCCTAGCCTAGGCCTAGATTTACAAACAAAAACAAATTGGAAGGAAGTTCAGGCCTACAATGACTGACACTGACCACATGACAATGTTAAAAATTGAGAGAATCATTGTCAACTCATGACTGTAGTCCAACTAACTAAACCATATCTAAACTAAATTTTTGGATGCTTAATTCCAAAGATAAAATTTTCATCATAAAGATTGAAAAAAAGGAGATAGGACCTAGTTTTCAATAGTACCGTATGTTCTCTCCAAACTACTTACTCATTCCTCACAAATTGTCCAAACAGAATATGAGAACTGCATACTTACGTTCAACCCTCCAAATTCAATCCCAAATTTTGTGAAATTTTCAGATAACAAACCCAAAATACCCAAAACAGCTAATTGAGTGGCTTTTTGGTACCAATAATTGAGCATTTCTCTGTCAGTCTTTCCTTTGTCATCAGCAACTTTGGTGTACAAAGACTTCCCTGGGGTTGCTGACACCTCAAATCATCCATGTATGAAAAATAAAAACTAAAAAAAAAAAGGATTTTCAACATTTTGTGGTGGGGAGCACCTTCTCTCGGGCATGTCCAGTTTTCCCAAATTTTGGGTTGGAATGTCTGGATCTGGTTTAAAACTAGTGCAACAATAGCCACTGCCAATTTCATAACATTCGAGTGCTCTTGTCTAATGTTCTGACCCAGTTATTCAAAGTAATGTATTGCTGTTCATCGGACAACATAAAATACACTTAAACCAAATTCAAGCACAAACCATGCATTCATCGTAACATAGTACCCATTTTCTGAGGCTAGCATTAGGCCCTAATTATTTAAGTAGCAGACCGTGATGACATTTCTCAAACATGCACTACAATTTGAAACTCTGGAAAGAATGTGTGCAAATTTAAATGTTTGCTCAGACATTTGAAGTACTAATTTTTAATTTGGCTACATAACTATGGCCTAATGACATGACTGTTACAGTAATGACAATAAAACCGAAAATTAATTTCAACAGAATTTAATTAAGTCCGTCTTTATATACCTGGTTTTGTTAATAATGTAGTAAAACAATGACCTAAATAATCATCCAATGAAAGTATTACCCAATTATAGTTACTGCACATACATTTTTAATGGCTTTTAATTTTATATTATTTATTATGGGCCTACTTTATATTGTGAACGCATTTGCCGATCTAAGAGTTGACTTATCAGTCACCAAAAAATGTGTACACCTTGAAGGTAAGTGTGCTCCTGTGAAACTGTATGCTGTCTCCCAGCATCAGGAACTGATAAACGGGTGCCAAAATGAAATGACTTTATATTGTGATATAAACTTTTGCTACATTTCAGACATATTTTGCCAGTACAGATTTTATAAATATAACTTAATCAAAAAAATTCTCGAACTACTGTAGGTATCAATACTTGTTAAATGCACATTTCATTGCCATCATTGAAAATTACCTTGCACATAGTACAAAATGCTTCCACACAGTGTTTGTTAAGCCTTCTTTTCATGATTAAATTCAAAGGCTGTTAAATATAATTTTGAATAATGGAGGATTTAATGTTGTATGAGAAAAATGTATTAGTCTCCTTCGAGATTGGCACCCAAAACCCACTGATTACTACTTAATTCATTGCTACAATATAGCAACTGAGCCACAGTATTATGAGCCAGCTGCTGTTCCGGTAGGCCTACTCCTTTGAATTTCCCCATTAGATGTTGAATTTGAAGTATTTCCTTGGATTTTCCCAGCTGGGTAAACACGTCATGGGAAAATCCAATGGAGTACCCATCTTCCTTTCATGTTTCCATTAGGATATTTAACAACATCATCTTCTAAAAGGATAGTAAACAATTTTTCTAAGAAACCAGATGTCTTCTTCTTCTTTCTTTCTTTCTTTATTGAAATTTAAACAGGAAGTCCCACTCAGCATGGCTGATTTTCAGGGGAGTCCTCTCACATGTAAACTTATAAAATTCACAGTAAAAAGTTCTTTAAAAACATGAAGGAAAAACCAAAATAATCAACAATTCAAGCTTATGAAAATAAAAAGGCCTTAAAATGTTTTTTAAAAAGAGAATAAAGATGTTTCCGCTTTGATAGTACATAGTAAAGTGTTCCAAATTTTGGCCCCAGATCATCCAACCGCGGACCCCCGTATAAGAGATAATGTAACATGTTTGTAGGGATATAAATTACTCTCCCCTCTGCCAGCCTGCGAGTTAAACTGAGTGACCAAAATGTCTCCATTTTTTCAGTTGTAAGATGCTGAATAATTAAAAAGAAAAAAAACCTCACAAATTGTCCAAACAGAATATGAGAACTGCATACTTACGTTCAACCCTCCAAATTCAATCCCAAATTTTGTGAAATTTTCAGATAACAAACCCAAAATACCCAAAACAGCTAATTGAGTGGCTTTTTGGTACCAATAATTGAGCATTTCTCTGTCAGTCTTTCCTTTGTCATCAGCAACTTTGGTGTACAAAGACTTCCCTGGGGTTGCTGACACCTCAAATCATCCATGTATGAAAAATAAAAACTAAAAAAAAAAAAAAGATTTTCAACATTTTGTGGTGGGGAGCACCTTCTCTCGGGCATGTCCAGTTTTCCCAAATTTTGGGTTGGAACGTCTGGATCTGGTTTAAAACTAGTGCAACAATAGCCACTGCCAATTTCATAACATTCGAGTGCTCTTGTCTAATGTTCTGACCCAGTTATTCAAAGTAATGTATTGCTGTTCATCGGACAACATAAAATACACTTAAACCAAATTCAAGCACAAACCATGCATTCATCGTAACATAGTACCCATTTTCTGAGGCTAGCATTAGGCCCTAATTATTTAAGTAGCAGACCGTGATGACATTTCTCAAACATGCACTACAATTTGAAACTCTGGAAAGAATGTGTGCAAATTTAAATGTTTGCTCAGACATTTGAAGTACTAATTTTTAATTTGGCTACATAACTATGGCCTAATGACATGACTTTTACAGTAATGACAATAAAACCGAAAATTTATTTCAACAGAATTTAATTAAGTTTGTCTTTATATACCTGGATTTGTTGGAGAATAATGTAGTAAAATAATGACCTAAATAATCATCCAATGAAAGTATTACCCAATTATAGTTACTGTACATACATTTTTAATGGCTTTTAATTTTATATTATTTATTATGGGCCTACTTTATATTGTGAACGCATTTGCCGATCTAAGAGTTGACTTATCAGTCACCAAAAAAAGTGTACACCTTGAAGGTAAGTGTGCTCCTGTGAAACTGTATGCTGTCTCCCAGCATCAGGAACAGATGAACGGGTGCCAAAATGAAATGACTTTATATTGTGATATAAACTTTTGCTACGTTTCAGACCTATTTTGCCAGTACAGATTTTATAAATATAACTTAAAATTTATTCTTAAAAAAAATTCTCGAACTACTGTAGGTATCAATACTTGTTAAATGCACATTTCATTGCCATCATTGAAAATTACCTTGCACATAGTACACAATGCTTCCACACAGTGTTTGTTAAGCCTTCTTTTCATGATTCAATTCAAAGGCTGTTAAATATAATTTTGAATAATGGATGATTTAATGTTGTATGAGAAAAATGTATTAGTCTCCTTCGAGATTGGCACCCAAAACCCACTGATTACTACTTAATTCATTGCTACAGTATAGCAACTGAGCCACAGTATTATGAGCCAGCTGCTGTTCCGGTAGGCCTACTCCTTTGAATTTCCCCATTAGATGTTGAATTTGAAGTATTTCCTTGGATTTTCCCAGCTGGGTAAACACGTCATGGGAAAATCCAATGGAATACCCCTCTTCCTTTCATGTTTCCATTAGGATATTTAACAATATCGATCTTCTAAAAGGATAGTAAACAATTTTTCTAAGAAACCAGATGTCTTCTTCTTTCTTTCTTTCTTTCTTTCTTTCTTTCTTTCTTTCTTTCTTTCTTTCTTTCTTTCTTTCTTTCTTTCTTTCTTTCTATTGATATTTAAACAGGAAGTCCCACTCAGCATGGCTGATTTTCAGGGGAGTCCTCTCACATGTAAACTTATAAAATTCACAGTAAAAAGTCAAAAAGACAGTTCTTTAAAAACATGGAGGAAAAACCAAAATAGTCAACAATTCAAGCTTATGAAAATAAAAAGGCCTTAACATGTTTTTTAAAAAGAGAATAAAGACGTTTCTGCTTTGATAGTACATAGTAAAGTGTTCCAAATGTTGGCCCCAGAGCATCCAACCGCGGACCCGCCCCCCCCCCTCATTTAAATGTAACATGTTTGTAGGGATATAAATTACTCTCCCCTCTGCCAGCCTGCGAGTTAACTGAGTGACCAAAATTTCTCCATTTTTTCAGTTGTAAGATGCTGAATAATTAAAAAGAAGTAATTCTTCACAGTTGAAGACTTGTGAAATTACACCTCATATTTGATGCATCATTGAATTCATATTCCTATTTCAGAAACTTGTTACATAAATTACAGTGTCTTAAAGAACATACTGTTGGATGCATCATCTCCAGTATATTTACATACATTATGCCGCATGAATGCTATATAGAATAAACACATTTCGAAAACCTATTTATTAATCTGATTTTTTACTTTCTATACTAATCGTTGCAACACATTTTTACACCTTTTTTATGCAGGAAAGAACCTCAAAAAACATGGAAAATGAATAAATTACAAAATTTCATGAAAATTTAAATTTGATTCTGAATTGCAAAGGTACCAGTATTGTAATTGTTCTTTGGAAAATTGAATAGAAAGTACGATAATAGCAAATAATTTTTTTACTGTTAAATATTTGAAAAGAAGTGATTTCTAACAGCTGGCAACCTGTAGAGTACTGTAGCCGCTCAGTGGGAATGCATTGTTAATTCCATAATAGCATTTCCAGAAAACTGATTTGATAGTAAAAAAATAAACAAATCAGTTACAAACTGGACTGGTACACAATACGGGCCAGGTAGACTCACCTTGAGTTGTATTGCATATTACATTTTCAAGTGTTACTGATTTTGTTTAGTATTTTTTTATTTTAGCACTCTGGCACAACCAAAATAAGTTTACTGTATAACAAACCACCTAGTCTTAGTTTGGAGTTTTCCACCAAAACACTAGCCATGTTTACACAGCTGATAAGTAACACCGATGATCTCTAGTCGAGCGTCGACTACACAATAAAAAAAATCATCTGTTGTACCAGGAAGTCACATGATTAGAACTGAACTGAAAAAAGCGCACATTGCTGCTTGTTTTGAAATCCTTTGTCAAAAAAAGGTTAAAAATGTATGTTATTGGTAAAAGCATAATTTTTCAAATAAGGACACAAGCGACTGCTCTCTGTTCCGTTCATTCCTCCATGCTTAAATACGGTGCAGGCGCAAGTTATTATATTGGGTTTTTGGAAGAGCTATAGAAATTTTTAAATAATTATTTGATTTGTACAAAAAATATATTATTTAGAATTCGTTCAAGTACAAAATTAAAATATCTTGAAATTGAAAAAAATAAAATTTCTTAAAATTGGAAAAGAAAATTGATACCAAGATGCAATTCGAACTCACAACCTTAAGTTCTTTAGAACACATCCATAACTGACCGTGCCATCCATGTGATGTGTCCTATTAGTGGTAATGGCAATAAAGTAAAGTCCTTGCTGAAACCCCTGTTTTGTTTTGTAGGTGTAAGGGAAACTCTGGGGTCCAACTTAAAAAAAGGGCAATGAACATTTGTTGGAAATCTCCTCTAGTTAATGCGTACAAAGTTTGCTGCACGTCCGCTCAAAACTGGCGACGTTGGACGCTTATAAAGTTCTGGTAACAAGAACAAGAATAGCAGTGAGGCTCTGGGTCCAGCACCTTGCGCAAACCAAATGATTGTATTCAACAGCAACTTCCTGGGATGACTTTAACACAGGTCAAACAACAGCTAATTCGCATAAAGATCATGCTGATGATCCCTACTCTATGTAAATTGCAGTTACTGATCCGTTATTCGGAGTTACTAATACCATTTACACAGCCACTTAAGACCTATATCATCAGATAAACTTGATCATCATGATGATCTGCTCTGTATAAACATGACTAATATTAGAAATACAGTATATTTGAAATAATGTGCTTAACAATGGAATACTGTGAAAAGAAAAATCGAACTAAAGAGTTCTAAGAATTAATTCCAATAATTAGAGAGGTTTTCCATAAGTGATTTTGAAGTGGTTTTACAGAAAGCTGACAAGCAAGGCCTCGCTGATGAATGTACAGCCAAGGTCAATGGATAATTATCATTTAAAACATGGCTACTACCAGGCCATTCTAATATATCTATTCATAATACCATAGTTTCTCAAGTATAAGGCCACCCCTACTTTGCGCCCAATTTTACATACCAGTGTTTCCTTTAGCAAAAGCCCAGGGCAAGATTTAAATGAGTAGCTTAAAGCTGACTTTCACAAATTGTTACACTTTTTTTTTTAAAGGAACAAATAAAATTTTGTCCAGGTTTAGTGTGTTCTTATACTTTTGCTGATTTCAGGCTCAAAATGTTCACATTTTGTTCTTATTTTTACACACTCTTGAAACATACAAAATTATTATTGTAAATTAGTGTATTATTACTGTACATTATCATAGAGGGTATTGCATAGTCACAACAACTGTAGATAAGGTACAGATAAGATTGGTTTGTTTTTTTCTATTGAAAAAAAATAAATAAAAACCCCATTTGATATTTTTCCTCAGCCTCAATTTGTGCCTCAAAATGTGTTCTTATAAAAAAAAGTCTACTTTAAAAAGAAAGGTCAATGTTGGCTTTGAATTAGCATGCAGTATACTGAAAAAAAATGCCTTTTTAAAAGAGGATTCTCCAGACACTGTATAAGCCACACCCCCTCCTCCCTTCCAAAAAAAAAATTTTAAAAAATCACCTAATTTTGTGTTGAATGGTGATGGGCCTATACAAGATGAGCTATGGTATTTTTAGATACAAGATAAAATTTATTGTCTCTAGTTAAAATAAACGAATTACAATGCTCACAAAATTCTTATTAATACAACAGGTTTTATCGTGAGGTGTTTAGTTAATTTATTGTGTATACTGATTTTTAATCAAGTAGCTACTTTTAAACTATACAGTATTTTGTCCAAGTGGCCTTGTCAGCAGGTTTGCCTTGTCTCTGAGGATATCCTTTGCTGTATCAGCTACTGTAATCCCTCTTGGTAATCTCCTTTCTTTTCAAGCGCTCTTATTTCCATGTCCGATTGTGTCTATCACTAGAGGAACCATGATCTAGACTGTACAGTCCCTATTCTGCAACCATGGAATATAGATCCTAATTCTGCATTAAAAAAACATAGAGCAAGCTTTATTTTAAAGCCAAGCATAGGCTCAAGGACTTTGCTGACAGGCAGTCCAACTTGTCCGACTGGGGCCAGGACCAAAGGGCAGTTTATGGCCTACCGTCAGGGTCTTCAAGTATAAACCTTTTGTAAGGGGGCGATTTTTAATAAGTGTAGGATAATAATGGTGATTTTTAGACTATGTATTGTATTAGGATCTGCAGTCACAAGGTGACATTGGGCTTAGAGTGGCATTTGGCGACGGGTGTCGCACACAAGCGTGTGACATAAATGTCCGAATCTGACCGTTGCTGGTGTCGCCACTGATAATACTGTCAGATTCATATACTTTGATGAGGTAGAGCACTGATGTCTGATTTCCAACAGAATAGAAAGACACAATTTCATGATTTCTATCATGTTATTTAAATGCGATAATGCTCGTAGATTAAAAAGGAATATGACACTAAGGAATTGACTCAAGGTAGAATCCATGTTCATTGGCAAAAGTGAACAAGACTCTGTACTGTTTTACAGAGAAATGCCTCATGCAAACAGCCTAGACTTTAAATTTACGCACAGAAATGTTTACCACAGTCGCAATAAAATCTTCCTTTTAAAAATCTGGTGCAATCGAAGCTTTTGAAATGTAATAATTTACTAGGATGAATAATATCTATCTGTTAAAAGTTAGATTACTCTACTTCATCAAAACAAGATCAAACATCATGTGAGGATGAATTTGGATGTTACTACAACGTGATGTACTGTAGCTTGACGGGCCTCATATGGACCTAGATCTAATTTGCCTGAATTGTCATTTATTTTTTATACATTATTTGTATTTCATCATGTATGGAACATATTGTTTTCTTGACCCTGTATATTCTATTGTGAACAACTAAATAAACAAGAGTAGTAGAGCAGGAAGAGGAAGAAATTATTACTGTTGCTAAATTCAAGTATGTCACATTTTACTACATGTTTGGTATGAATCCGGTATTAACTTCTGTACACACTATTAAATTTTATATGACATAAAAACACTGATGCCCATATTTGGGTACACACCATGATAACACAAATTTGTCACATAAATTGTATAGTGTGGACAGAGCTAATATATAATAATACATATGTCACATTTTTCTACATTTTTGGTTGTGTGAATCCGGTATAAAGCTCTGTCCACACGATCAAATGTTATGTGACATAAAATCTGCGATGCCCATATTTAGTTACATATCACACCATGATAACACAAATTTGTCGCATAAAATTTGATAGTGTGGACAAAGCTAAATGTTACATACCTGTATGTCACATTTTTTTTTAGATTTTTTTATTGTGTGAATCTTGTATAAAACTCTGTCCACACTATCAGATGTCATGGGACAAGATGCCCATATTTGGGTACATCACACAAATTTGTCACTTAAAATTTGATAATGTGAACAGAACTTGGAATTAGGTAAATTTGTTGATCATACTGTATGTACAGTAACTTTAACTAACTAGAAAATATAGTCAATAAGTCTGATACTGTAGATAATCGAAGATGTGAAACATCCACTTATGTTGTTACAAAGATTTTCTTAGTTATTTGGAATACTGTATAACTTAGTCATCATGTACAGTAATGGTTGACCACATTCCCATCGGACTCATTAATTCTTGGAATTTACATTCACTTAATGCGATATTGACATTCTCTACTGGCTCACTGGTATTAGGTTGCTTCTTGGCTTGGACCATTTGTTCATGAGTATCAACTTCAGCACAGTTACTGATAATGCATTTCATTTTACATCAAGGGGAAAATGACCCCTTCTGCCTAAGTCTCACCCATAACATAAATTGTTGCTAATGTTCTAAAAAGCAACAGCTATTCGTTTGTTAAGAAATATGGCTAATTGGTGGTTGGGGGATATTCCTTGCCCTGCCTTTGAATAAGCTATTCTGATTGGTCAGGTTTTTAAGTTTGATCGACACTCACTGGTAGGTCAATGGCTGTCAGGAACTCCTCCCTGTTCCCTTAAATCTCCATGCCTAAATGCCTGTGCAGTGTCCTCCCCAGGCCCTTGAAGCATCATGGTACCATGATGCTTGGGACTTTCCCCATGATGCTTGACAGTTGGCCATGATGCTTGGAACATCTTCCATGATACTTTTATCAGGGAACAGTTAAATTATTTAACTGTTCCCTGCTTTTATAGTCTTAAAGTGTAATTTAGGACATTTCAATACCTTAATTTTTAAAAATACCTTGTGTCAGTCCCAACTATGGTGGACTTAACACTTACCGTGGTGCTTGCCCGTGATGCTGGGGAGAACACTGCTGTGTATTCAATAACATTTTTTGATTGAATTATAACAATTTTTTTTTCTATTTTCATCTAGTGAAATAGATGCGTATGGATTTAAGCGGGCTGCGGATTTTGACTATGATTCCTATGAGGAGTTTATGTCGGAGTACTTAACGATTTTAGCAAGAAGAGCATCCAAGTGGAAGAAAGTTTTCAAAAGCCAAAAAACACTATCAAAATCAAGGAAAGGTATTACATTACATTTTGCAATAAAGGAGCAGTGATGTACCTGAGAGTCTTGCAATGGGTGGTGGGGGAGGGGGGGAAACGATAGGGGCACAAGCTTTTTTGGGGGATTTGTACCCCTAAATACGGCATTGTACTGTAAGGGAGGTGGGGGAACAGCTTCTTTACTGGCTTGTTTGTTGACACTGCACTCATGCATATGAGTGCTTTGCATAGAGTCTGCATTATAAATTCCCATTTTATTATGCTCTCTGTTAAGCCTACTTCTGTCAGTGTCTACCCATCTGTTAAACCTAATTTTTCTAAGCTAGCTTTAATCTGTTTGTTAAATGTGTACATATTATTAATAATATTAGCATAGCATTATTGGGATAAGGATGTTATTGTTGAGTTTTGCAACAGGAACTGATGTCAAAAAATATATTCAGGCCTTTGAAAGTACTTTTCATTCTAAAATTAACCTTGACAATATCATTATTCAATTTATTTGTTTTGAATGATATCGCTAGTAATAAATAGAAACAATTTAAACAAAACAAAAATGGGAAAAATTACTACACAAAGAAGCATTAAAGAATAAGATTTACCAAACAAAATATCAAATTGAAATTTCACCCAAAAAAATCATCTTTTAAGATGATTTTTTTTAACTTAAAAGTTGTTTCCATAATATTAATTTCATCAATTTAAAAAGCATAGATGAATTAAAAGAAGTTAAAAAGAATACAATGTAGCTGTACTTACGGTAATGAATAAGCCACTTCCTAGTTACAACTGCACATGCTCGCATGAAGGTCAGTCGACATTAAACATTGTATACGCACAACATAGGTTTATGTCAATTGACCTTGGATGCCACGGGATACACGTATGTGCAGTTCAAACCATGGCTTATTGTGTTTCAATAAAATGTATATACACCTGTTTTACAGTGAACAGAAAATTATAATTTTATTTAATTGAATATGGTACGATGAATAAATTATTAACATATGGATTGTACAGGCTAAGAATATGCTGAATTATAGAGAACCAATACAGATGGTGGAGATGGTGGAGAGTTTTCAAACCAACCCAGTGGCATAATAGTTATGAGCTCCCACTTGCTAAAAGCCAGGGCCCTAGGCCTCAAATTCCCCAGTGTTATTTTACAGCATGTTTTGCCCCTTATATTGGCTGAGCAGGGCTTTATTAAGGAGCAATGACATGAAAAAGCCCATCAAAATACTTACTTAAAGTGTCAGGTGGGGCTTTTCAACCACGGTAGTAAGGCCACAAAGAAGCTTTAGTTCCCAGACCTTTTGTTATACCACTGAACCAACCCTTGCAGAAGTATTACAAGCATATTTTACGTTGATTCAACAGCGACTTTTTGCTATGGTACCAATTCATTCTTTGTTTTTTAAGAAACTAAAACCATAAATGTCATTCAAAACCACTTATAAATTATATAAAAACTTAATTAGAAACAAAATTTAAAGTGTTAATTAATAATAAGATTTTGCAATATAATTTTGAATTTGTTTGTGTTAAGCCTGGATTTCATAAGATCCTAGGAAGCTATTGCTGACAATCACCGACGCATGTTGTGTACAAAAATCAAGTGCATGCAATCATCAAAGAGAAGCTGATTGGTGATTGGTCAGTGGTTGAGGAAGGTTGAAACTGATTAACTTTTTCCGAGTCTGACAAATCAGGAGCCTTCCCGATTACGACAGGGATAGCTACGTAATATAGCAATTGCTGTACGACAGCGACTTTATGGATTTAGGCTTTATGGATAATAATCTGGTACTATAAGTCATTTTAGAACTTCATTGCAATTGCAATGAAATTTCAAATTTTTAATTAAATTTAATCAAAAAAGTTCAACAATGACAGAAATTTGTACTGATTGTGTTCTACTGAGCTAGTGGATAATAACATCTGGAATGATAAACGACAATAAATTATACTGAATACTGAGTAGTCTATTGTAGTATGTGTACATTGATTGATACTTTATTGCATCGTAGTTTGCATGGATCAATGGAGAACAGTATCTATACAGATGGGATTGTTTATATTGCTGACAAAAGTGGTTCTTGAACCAATACTAATACAAAAGCATACTGTATATATTAAGCTTAATATATGACTGGAATGACAATTATCTTCTCTGTAGAAGGTAGATTGAATTCAATATTAGAACAATACTCTTATCTACCGATAAGGCTACACACAGGGTTTTATTTCATGAATATTTACTTTTACACCCCATGAGAGAGCACCACTTAAAAATAATGAAACTTCCCCCAAATCTCTGCCTTAAGTCCCCCACTGCTTTTCTCACCTTATATATATTGCTCCATGAATTCACCAAAATCAGATGTTTATGCTAAATTAACCAGTTTAGAATTAAATCCCTTTCTGGTACACATTATGTTTTTTTTAGTGATATAAAAGTGTACTTATTAAATCCAGGCTCAGGGGGGAAAAATGTTTTGATAAGGTTACAACTGAATATTCTAAGACTTTGAAGAGAAATAATTGAGAAAAACATCTTGATATAGAGGTTTGAATTTTAAAAACTGGGGGGGGGGTAGTGAATGGGGTTCTCCTTTATCTTTTTTTATTACCATGACCTTCATAAAACTGCATGTAATTTTAAAGTTGAAGTAAATTTCCATAATCGGTAAATTGATGTGCTCATATTGCCAGTTAAAATCATCTTCTACAGTGTTACTGTTATTGATTCTTATGAAAATAAAATAGAAGCTAGACCTAAATTTGCTTGCATAATGGATTTTCAAACATAGTAAAAATTTACTTTAAGGCAAGCACAATTCTTTGACTTTTCATTTGAAACAAAATGCTTTTGTTTTAATACGCAATACACATCTGCTTCACGATGGTGGCGCTCTTGAACAAGTGTGATTGGCTATTTCAAGGTAATCAGTCATCTTGCCCAGATAACGCTCTTAGGTTTTTATTTGTAAAAGCTAATTGGTTAAAATTCAATATAATGATAAACAATTTTTTTTAGAAAATTACTGTAACTGTTTTTGTTTTCAGTGAAACGATATGTTCGAAAAGGCATTCCAGGTGAGCATAGGGCAGACGTGTGGATGGTCGTAAGTGGCGCAAGCTTCCATATGTCCAACAACACAGGCTTGTACCAACGATTACTGAATGGTCCAAAGGACCCTAAACTTTGCGAAACCATTCAGATAGGTATGGGTGTATAATTACTACTTTTTATTTATGTTTAAAATTTTTCTCGCATTGTACATGCCAGTTATACAGAATAGAACAGGTACCCTTGATACTTGGGCCTCATCATGAAATTATAATGAAGTTGAGCAGATTATTAACACATAGTCTTGGAACTGGAAGGCTAGAATCTTACCTACTAAGTATTGATACTTTCTCAGTGGGGTACGGTCCTTCAAATTATGGAAACAATGAATTTGGCTACAGAGCGATGTAGTTACTAGGATATGGGTCTACAAGGGTTGTGGTTATCATTTTTATCTATTTTATAATATTATTCATCTCTATTTAGTCTATTTTTAGTTATGCGTTGTTTAATATAAGTGAATTTTGAATCCTATAATGTAAATAAATACAGAGAACGGTTCAGCAGTAGTTTACTATGGTGCATGTTCATGTGATGCAAAAGTAGTTCTATGGGCATTAAATTGAAAGGTTGTGGGTTTGAGTCATAATTTGGTCATTTGGTTAGTGATTATGTCCTTTGGCAAGATGATTTATATATATGCGTCTATACTTCTCAAATGTTAATGTCTATACCTGGTAGGAGATGAATGATTTTGGAATGAACTTGGCCAACCACTGAATTACATTCACTGCAGGAGTAGTGACCTGTGATCTCAAGGAAATTAAAAGAGGTTGCAGCACATTACACATGATTGAGTCTGTATTCAGCATTTCTTCCTGAAACGGACAGCACTATATATCCTAATAACAAAATTAACAAAATTGCAAGGTACAAGGTGGAAGGATCAGGATAGAAGAATTAATTAACTTTGGCTCACCAATTAATTACTACGTTAACATCTGGGACTTTATCGATACACAAATAATTAATTTTATTCATTTTATTAATAAGGTTACATTATACAAACATCTCAATGCTCTGAAAATATTGATTAAATGCAATTTATTTTTCTACATCAGTCTTTAGGGAATGTGCATCCAATAGAACAGTCCATATACTTATAGAAGGGGAGTTGAATAGCTTAGTGGTTAAGATGCTTGCCTTCTAATCCCAGGATACTGGGTTCAATTCCTGTCACAACAGGCTTTTCCTTAAGACTAAAAACAGCTCCACTTTCTAAGCCACATGAAGAAACTTAAGCCTGGTTGCCTTTAAATCGCTACACTATCGCTACAGTGTTTTAAGTGCATTCTTTGTTCTGTGTAGCGGTCCCCGATGCAATCAGGAAGGCTCCCCAATTCGACCGACCAATCAGAACCACCAAAAGCTGTTGGCAATAACATGTAACGATTGTATGTAAACCTAGTTTTAGTTTATAAAGCATGATGAATTCATTTTGTAATTACTAAGTTATTTGCTGAAAATTTCAGCCTTTGGCTGCTTTTTTACATGTATTTGTTCTCTTGAATAAATATTTTTAAAAAAAAGGGAAAAAAATTAATTTTAGAGTTTCCATATTTAAAAATTGTGTATACCTTGATTATTTATATTTGCTCACATTTCTTCATCAAAAATTCTCAGAAAACGTTTAATAATTGGACCTTGAAGTACTACATGAACATCTTAAATGTTTTGATAAAATTAATTTAATTATTTTTCTTGCAGATCTTCACCGAACATTCCCAGAAAACATTTTCTACTGTAATGATGCTGCGGAAAGTAAACGTCCGTCCTTACAGAATGTACTGACAGCGTATGGACACCACAACCCAGCGGTAGGCTACTGCCAAGGCATGAACTTCATCACTGCTCTTATGCTGGTCATTGTCCAAGATGAAGAGAAGTGCTTCTTTCTCCTTGATGCCCTCCTAGGTAGTCTGCTTGAGCCAGGTTAGTGACTCATCATCATTATCATCGCTGACATCATTGTCATCCTCATCGCTGCCATCATTGTCAACCTCATCGCTGCCATCATTGTCATTCTCATCGCTGCCATCATTGTCATCCTCATTGCTGCCATCATTGTCAACCTCATCGCTGCCATCATTGTCATTCTCATCGCTGCCATCATTGTCATTCTCATCGCTGCCATCATTGTCATCTTCATCGCTGCCAACATTGTCATCCTCATCGCTGCCTCATTGTCACCATCATCGCTGCCACCATCATAAACTTCACCATTATCATCATTCTCCAGCATCATCATCAATATCATCATCTTCATCCATCATTTTTCATCATACATTATGGAATTAGAAATTTTGGCTAGACACTAGTCGGATTTGAACCATAGTCATTAATTTCAGTTTGTAACTTTCTTGTTTGTCTAGTATATTGAAGTTTCTCCTTTATATAATTTACAATTATAATATTAATAGTTATTGTGGCTATGATGTCTTACAGGGTACTACTCTGAGGACCTGATTGGTACCAAGGTGGAGCAAGGCGTTCTGATGGAATTACTTAAGCTGAAGATGCCGGACGTTGCGGCCCACATTGAGAAGCATGACTTAGAGTTGTCACTTCCAACAACCAAGTGGTTTATCTGCTTATTCCTTGATGTGTTGCCCATTGAGGTAGGTTTACTTTGAAAGTTGTATATTATTTTCTCTATTGAGATACTCGTGGTCAGTTAGCTTCAGGTAGACAAGTAATAACACTCTAGTAAAAATATGCAAACATTCTTGATTTGCAAGGTACAATTTAGTTTCGGCTTTCCAGAGGATTTTGGCTTGCTTCGAGAAACACTGTGCTGGTTTCTGGGGACTCAAGGAGACACGAAACCCCTGTTAATTTTATATGCTGCTTTCACAGCAGATCAGCTATGACCTGTACGGCAGTGTAGGGGATATTAATAAAGTCCCCTAACAGCATTTATCCCTGATCGCTATTGGGAAATCTTTTGTAAGAATGGTGATATTGTTAGATGATGATAATGATTATAAATATTACTTCATTCACAGACTGTTCTCCGTATCTGGGACTGTATGTTTTATGAGGGGTCAAAGGTCATCTTCCGTGTCGCCTTGGCACTTATCAAGCGCAACATGGAGGAAATTTTAAGAGCACAATGTTTTTCATCGTTGATTGAGGCTTTTAAGAAGAGTACACTGAGCTCAGCAAACTTGGATTGTCATGAGTTCATGCAGGTAAGAGTGTTTTTCAAATGACAATGACAAAATATTTGACAATGACAATAATCTTTTTCCTGGAAAATTTATATGTGGTCTGCTATATTTATTTGTGAAATTAAATTCATACAGAAAATTAAGCAGATAGGTTATGTGATTAATGCATTACATCGTTCCATTATGTAATTGGCGAGTGATTTGAAAGAAATAATAGGATATGTTGACACCAGGGCGTTCTTTAAACCCTGTCCAAACTATGGCTATGTTCTAACACGGCTGCTAATGGTTAGCAGGATCCGGATCCTGCTAACCGTTAGCTGCCGTGCGTCCATACGAGAAAATCCCGATCCGGATACCAAAAATATGATGATCGATTCACTGGCCAATAAGAAACTGGAAATTGTAAACGCATATGTGTGATTGGTTGATGATAGAAACACGCCCAACTTGCTAACCGATAGCGCTTGCTAACTGTTAGCGGTATCTAAATACTGCTAACGGTTAGCGCTAACCCCTAGTGGAGTTAATAGCTTGGTGGTGGAGTTGAATAGCTTGGTGGTTAAGATGCTTGCCTTCCAATCCCATGGTCCTGGGTTCAATTCCTGTCAGTGTTGCAGGATTTTTTCTCATGACCAAAACAACTTCACTCCCTAAATCTCATAATGAGATTTAGTTTGTGAAAAGCATCGTGTGTGTGTATGTTTGTCTTGTGTAAGGGATTGTCGCCTAGGACAGTGATATATTCTCTATTGACAATCCTTGGCACATGTATTGTGTGCCTAAATAAATAATAAAAATTAATATAAAAAATAAAACTGATCGGGCGTTCTCACACAGGTGCTAACGGTTAGCTCCCGATCCGGATACTGGGGCTCTCGTGAGAACCAGGCTTATCACATTTTATTTGACAAAAAAATATGACATACCTAAGTATGGTCATGATGACATCATACCATGATCATATATATAGATGTACAACACCTTTTTTTATCAAACAAAATGTAATAATATGGAAAAAGCTTTACACATTATTCCTCATTTTAATAACGAAATAATTTTCATTTCTCCCCAGATTGCCTTCAGAGAGCCACTTACAAGAGCCACGCTGAATAAATTGAGGCAAGAAGTTAGGGAGAGGTTAAAAGAAGAACAGCGTTGAGTATAAACAAAGTAGCCATCCAATATTATTTGACATTCAACATTTGTGTTGTTGCATTCATACAAAGGCTCATGCATATTCACAAGCTGAGCTTTATTCAGAGATACCAAGTGACATTGAGATTGGTGACAAAATAATGAAATATCCTACAAAAATCATGAAATTTCTTACAATATATATTTTTGAAAATTAATTAGAAAACATCAACCATATGGTAAGGCAACTAGTTGTTGTGATTGAATGTTTTTACGGTTATGTCATGTGATTATTTATCTGGTGACAGTTTAATAATCTGTCACAGAGAATTCAGTGTCACCAGTGATAAGTGAGTCATTATTTGTCAAATGTTAGAGGCAGATGAAATCATATTACTATCCATCCACAGAAAAAAAAAAGCAAAACCTGATTGAAAATGGCATATTACATTCACCTGTGACGGCAGTGGTGAAAACATGACAATTGATGATGTCACCAACTGTTGTCCCCTATTGTCGGTGATGTCAGCTTGACAGATGATGTCATTAAATGTTTTCTCTCTTATCAATGATGACAGCTGATGATGTTACCAACTGTTTTCCCATCACCAATATGTTTTCTCTAAAACCTTTTAAATATTTTTTTAAAGAAACTGTTATAAATATCAAACTAGCATGTCTTATTTTGATATCAGAATCATGAAATTTATTTCCACTATTTTTGTGACATGTGACAATTAAAATTTGTTTGCCACATAGAATTGTTATAGTTAGAGTACTATACCAGGAGAAATGATCCCTCAAAATCATGCCAAGATTGGTAGGAACAGTTTCTCATGACAGTGGTATTGTGGGTATTCAAAACACCAATTTTTTTTTTGATTGACTGATTGAATTTGTTCGATGCTCAACATACACATACAAAAAACTTACGAGCATCAGGAATGTCCATTCGGCCAGGAAATTTAAGCCAGGGAAACGTTGATTGCCTAAAATGCTATGAACTTGGATGACTAGTTATCTGGTCTTACTGATAGCATTCTATTATAACTACTCAATAAGTTGTTGTATTCAAATTGCCTGCCTATGATTCCATGTTGTAGGTACGTACATTAAGTAAGCCTCTGAAGTGGTGAATCCAGGAATCCAAAATTGAGGGGGGCCGAGGGAGGGACTTTCACAGATAGGGAGTCCAGACCACCTGAGCCCCACCATTATTGGGGCCGTCCCCCTTGAATTTGCACATGGGCCAAGGATCAATAGTGAATATATCACTGTATTATTATAAGTGGCAATCCATGCAAACAATCTACAATATACAATCTATACATGCACACAAGATGCTCTGTATAACTAAGTATAATTATGAGACTTGGGGGATAGAGTTGCTTTTGGCCATGAGGGAAAAATCCTGTTATTATTTTACAGGATTTGACCACAGGATGCTGGAATTATAGGGCAAGTGACAACCCCATGTGCCACATCATATTTTGCTATTTTTACCTGAAAACATTTTCTTGTGACTTAATTGTCTACTGAAATCTTGTCACTTTGCTAGAACAAATATTGATGTTCTTACGATGGAGATAGGAACATGTTTTAATGTTAGCATTTCGGTTGGTTTGGTGCCCTCGTAGTTAAGTCATTGTGGTGTCTCATAAAGTGCAATATACAAACGTAAACATTCTTTTTAATTATATAGTTACTAGAAATTGACAGTTTGACTTAATAATAGTTGGTTATCCATTGACACTCAGATACCTACAAACTATTTTTGTATCCCAGGTTTGTGACTAATGATATATTACAATAGCGCCCTCTGTTGCTGGAACTTACTGATATAGAACCCTCTATGCATGTACTGTACACCTATAATATTATTTCTATTAATATCTTATGGTGCACTTTCCAACAATAATTAAATATAAGAATGTGTTTTATTTTTATTGATGACCATCGTCTGATATTTACAAAGCATAAGTTAGATAAGTGGATTTCCTAAAAATTTATCATTGGTTGCTGTGGTTCACCTCTACCGTTAATAATTTTTAAATGTTAATACCAAATTCATTAGCATATTCCAAAACATCAAAAGTTTGTCATGTTTTTTAGTTTTCACAAAACTTTACATAATGAATATAAAGATAATAAATATAATTATAATAATAATAATTAGTAGTAGTATTACATTAGAGCACTGTAAGGTTATAATGTTTGAAGTGTGAAAATAAGAGTTGATTTTAATACTGGGAAAATCGATCAAAATCATCTCTGCAAGCTACGCTTCCCCCTGCTTTTCCCACCCAATTGCACCGAAATTGTGGATAAAATCTTTCACTTCTAATAAATAGTATTTCTATACCAAGTTATATAATAAAATAAACAAATAAATAAAATTAATTTACCACAAGCTACGTTCCACATCTCTTGCCCACCCAAACCGAAATCCTGCTTAAAATTGATCACTTGTAATGAGTTATAGTATTTCTATTATACCAAGTGGTTAAAGTATGCTATATATAAAGGCAGTCAGATTACAATAGGTAAAACAATGTTATTTCCCCTCGAATATACATGTACCAAACGTCCAACAAAGTTGCTTACTCATGGATTACGCTTAAGTGCTGCTGATGCCAAAGCCTGCAAAAATAATGGTCCGAGTGATCGTACATCAACCTTGACTTATAAAAGCGATAACATATTTTCCTCCATTAATTTAGTTTTCTATAAAATATACAATGTTATTTTTATATCTTTAGTTAATATGTTAAATACAGCTGATTATGTAGCTCTGTAACAACATATTATTTTCAGTTTTTTGTATTATTTTTGGTACAGAACAATATTAGCATCCATCCAAAAAATATAATGCATTTTTATATGCATTATATTATATACAATATTTGTATTGTATAATGTTTGCTATTTGTTTACTGATTTAAAAATAGTTCAACTGTAAATGCAGGTTCAGTATTAGGGATTGTTACCATCTTCTAGTCTCCTACAATGTAAAATAATATGAACTAATGCATATTCATAAGCCTACATCATAATATGAACTAATGCATATTTATAAGCTTACATCATAAATATTCATATTTGGTTAGGATTAGTATAAAGCTCTGTCCAGACAATTAAATTTAATTTGACAAAAACATGTGACATACCTAAATATGGTCATGACATCACATCATGACCATATATAGGCACATCATAACTATATATGGGCATACAACAGTTTTTTGTCAAGAAAATATGATAGTGTACAGAGCTCAGCTCAGGACGATCAAGAAATATTCAATAATTTTACATAAGGCAAGAACTTTTTATACCTTTGTTTCGCAAACTTATTTTTTTCATCATCATCAGAGAACAGAAAAAAAATAAAATGCTTTAAATTGATATAATTAGGAATAAATGTATAAATATCTTTATTTTTGAAGATTTCAATGCAGCAGTGGGCGTAATCAAAATAATAAAGAAAAAACTTTTATTTCCATTTTTTTCATGACAGTGAGTGCACTAATTTGCCAAAAATAAAATTTCATTCTTTAATTGAAATCATCATTGGCAGGCAGCAGGTTTGCTAAACAGTGTATAAAAAGTCTTGTCTTAAGAATGTACTGTATTTTATTTCATCTACAGAGAACTAGAACAACAAATATTTTACTTTGCTATTTCATATTGCTGTGAATCCAATGGACGTACAACCCAAAGAAAAAAATCAAGCAAAATAATAATGTACATAAATATAGCTATATCATAATGACTATTAAACATGTAATGTATCAGTAGTAATAATTTGTACGACAATATGTATAGTTTTAATATAGAGTGATAGATATCGTTGATAATTCGTCTTGTAAAGTGCGTATGTCCATTTCGTGTTAGCTGCAAAACTTTATAGCAAAAAAAGTAATTAATATACTATGGTAGTACCCAGCCTACATTATAGATTACCCCTTCACAACCAAGTGTGCACCTGGGGAATTGGTACTCTATGAATTTAGTCCAAGATTAACAATGATTATATTATTTATATTAAAATATTCTTTCATTTAGTGTAATCTTATTTGAAGCATAGTTAAGAGCTGTCCATTCGAAAGCAATAATATCTAAATACTAATTGTCTTTTGTTTGTGTTATCAAATGATGTATTTACCTTTTCAATTTAGTAGTTGTTAAGTATTATTGAGTACTTATGAATATTAATTAGTGAACATTACTGACCAATCAGATGCGAGTATTGTATGTATTTACATGTTGATGTTAATGAATGTATGTAATGTGTAGTTTTCATGAAGTGATTTATAAAGTCAACACAACATAGGTAACTGTTAAACCAGATTGATATAGATAGTATTAAACAGGTGTATACAAGCCCACCACAGGTGTGTCCCAAACATTAGACAGGTGTCAGTGACACTTTGAATTTTATTTAATATCATTTTTCGATTTAGTTTGTAATATATTTACTGCGGTCACTGACCAATCGAAAGTACTACTTTTCCCAAGACAATTGTAGTTAATGTACAAAAATTCTTACTGAATATTTGTTTTTTGTTTTCAATTTAATTCTATACTTTGCTGTATTATTTTGTTTCTGTTATAAATAATATTGCCATTATCTGATCACAATTTACAGTTTTCTATATTTATTATAATTATGCTAATTAGTACTATAATGCAGTTTATTATGATTATTAATGTGATACCAGTGGTGGATTTCAGATATCCATTCATCGGAGGGGGCCTAATCTATTTATCAGAGGTCGGAACATTTCTGGTGAAGGTTCAGTGGGGCCACTTTGCCTCAGTTATGGCCCAGGGGAAAAGTCCTAATGGGGGTCCAGCTGGCCGTATAGAAAAGAAGTTTGGGAGTGTATTAGACCTATGTCGAAAGAATAAAAGGGGCCTTGGCCTGTCCGTTAATGGACTTAACTCCCAACTATACCATTGTTATCATTAATTATTATATTATTATTTATTATTATAATTAAGAAAAAATTATGAATACTAAACAGTAGGTGTTAGTATAAAAAGTATTTAATTGTACAATTATTATCATTTGTTTTTGTTAATGGTATTATTATTATCAATATTATTTTTCATGATAAAAATAATTATTATGTAATATGGCAATTTTACACCATTTCAGCATCTAATTTTAATTTTGTTTAAATTATATACATTGCGATATTTATATAGCACTATTCCATAAAGATCAGAGCAATTTTTTTTTTTTTTATTAAAAAACTATAGCCATGAAATACTTCTAACAGAAGGAAATCAGAGAAAAATAAATATAACCACGTACAGTACAGGGAACCAAAACCACAGTATGAACCATTCCCTGCTATTTAGTAAAAGGTATATTTATGAATAAGAATCTGGAATATCTATTCCACTATTCACATTTTGTCATTTAATGCGATAAAAAGATGATTATTGTCAATTTAAGATTATCTTGTCTTTTTTATAAGAATATATGTACAATCTTTCTGTACTGTTCAAAAAATGATGAAAAGGGGATAAACTATAGAAATGATCATACAATATTTAAAACAATCACTGGTGTAAAATAAAAGGGGAGGGGGTGCAAATATCTGAAAGTTAGTTTTGCTGAGTGGGTTAAAATGACAATTTAGTGATTTTTTTCCCCGCATTCTTAATTTTCGCACCAAACCCCTCCCCCAAAACCAGCCTATGCCCCGTGAACAGTTTTTACATTACCCTTGAATTCATACCGGGTAATTTAGTGATTTCACTTGTTCAGATTTATTGGCATATGGACAATGGTATTATACATCTTATATATATGTTGATTTATTTGAGAGTATATATTTTGTTTAATCTTTAGCTTAAATAAATTTTTGTGAGTTGTATATATTTTCCTGATGCATTCCATCCTTTGGTAGATTCAGGTTCCCTTTGTCAATAAATTTCAAACAATTGCAAAACTGATGAACTGTTATGTTTTATTTGTGTTAAGAAAGATAAAAGGATAATGATTTTGGCAAGTCAAATGCCTGAGGGTTTATGGAAGGGGTTATGCAACGTACAGCCATAATATCGTGCTGGCTCAAACAGCATGCTCGTCTAGTGTTCTTGTGGTTTATTCCGATAAGAACTATAAACTACGCCCATGTGAACTATAAAGAATTCAGTACATATTTGAAAGACAAGTTGGGGGTTCACTGTGTACTGGTCTATACATCCCCTAGCTGGCACTGGAATGGAATGACCCTTAGGGGAGAAGGCAGTACTGTACAAGCTAGTCCACTCCTCAAGTGCTTTGAGTATAAAGCAACAGACATATATTAAGTAATGTTAATAGTGTCATAATAAATTGGTTTACTTTTATACCTCCCTGCTGAGACTACTTATATATAATATGAATATCAATGCAGGTCAACTATGTTCTTTCAATTAAGATTTTTTGCACCACTTATTACATCACTTACATATGGTAAGCATAATAATATTCTGCAGTATTGTAACCATAATTAAACACAGACTTGAAGAAAAGGGGCCAAAAGCCAGAAATTTTATCATAATTTTATTAATTTCAGCTGAAAGTTGTCATAGCAGACAGGTTGTTTTGTAATTGTCAGTGCCAGTTCTTTTATACAATATATCATTGCCAATGTCAAGACTTCATAGTATCTACTGTACGTACTGTGTACACAACTACACGATTGCTATGAAAGTATTATACAGTACACAGTACTTGTGATCCTGTGTACTACACACTGGTACATAGTGCCTACATATGATAGACAGTATCAAATTACCTGTGTGTAGATCATGGGTACTATTCAATGGTAAACAGTGCCTACATAAATTATCATTATCAGTGGCAACAATACAGACACTATACATTATAGTACTGTATGTATTTAATTATACAGTAGTATAGTATGTAGATAGTGTTTATATCCTGGGTACTATACACTGGTAAACAGTGTCTAGATACTATAAGACAGAACCGGTACCAAGATCCACACCAGTACACTGTGCCTACATACTGTTAGACAGTACACAGTTCCTAGATCCTACCATGGAGGAAATATATATCCTCCATGATCCTACCGACTGCACAGTACCTGTGCTTTTGGATTACCTAGAAACAGTAAAATACTTAGATACAGTACATGGTTGAGCCTAGAAACTGGATACTCACAGTACCTTGATCCTGAATATCAGTATATGTACACAGTACCCAGACTAGCTGCTGAATATCAATATATAATGGTATTTTTACCAGCGAAGAGATTACGTATGTACAGTGTTGACGTATAAACGACGCTGGATACTTTTGTACTCTAGTCATGTATCTAGAATGTGGTTATCAATTCACTTCTGGTATATTATCCACTGTTAAGTACACATTGCATTTTTTGTAAACATCCCAAAATATTTTGTACATAAGACCAGCACCCTCAGGGGTTGCACATTGTAAACACAAGGGACTGTCTACCAAATTTATCTTAAAATCTATATAAGTAGGAGGCTGGAGGTTCAATTAACATCAATCAACTGCAAAAATTAACATAATGTTAATCAAATATTTATAGCCAACAATCGGTTGAGCAGAAGCAAAACCGATTATTTTATCAGTGAGCACTTTTCCTTCTTTTTTTTTAGTGAATCTACTCACTTATTTCTTCTTTCTATTTAGTTATATTTTTTTCAGATCCGTTCTTGTATATTTTGGGCACAATATAATAATGAAAGTGGGACTGCAATACAGTGAGTTCAACATTTTTTTTATTCTCAACCATTAATAAGCAAGTTGTAAATGTGGCTATAGCTCTGTCCTATGATCTGCCCATATGTGCAAATATCTCATGTTTGCCCATATATGAATATATGACATCATCACATGAGCAGACTACAGATATTTGCCCATATATGGGTATATGACATCATCATGCCCATATATGGGCAAATTAGAGATTTTTTTCACATAAAGATAAATGTGTTGAGAGCTTTACTTACTCTTTCCTTTGAGACTTTAAATACAATTTTTACCATCAGTGTTAGTGACGATGAATACAGTTTAAATTTTATTACAGTACTAGTATCACACATGCATATTTCAGAGGAAACTTCTTTATAAGCTACATATTATTTTTGGTGAAGTTGCATAAACATAATTTATGTAACCTGAATTTTTAAACTTAAAACCAAACTCTGTCATGTTCACAAATGTACCATATAGTAAAAAACACCATTAACTTCTTCAAAATATTTAAATGTAAGCTTCGGTTCATTTTGATTCCTATCTGAATTTACATGTTATATAGCGATGAGGGCGCTATTCAGCAAGGTGGATTCCAGATACTCCTAAACTACAATTACAGACTGATATGTTAACACATTCATTCGTGAAAAACTAAAGGCAACAATCATTTCAACACTGGATGGATAAACAAAGACAATTATGAAAAATTGATGAGTTTTTATGTTCAATTTGGTTTAGAATTACTATAAACAAAGTTGTTTTCCAATGAAAATCAGTAATTTTAAGAATATTTTGTTTATATTAAGATGCAATTATTACACTAGTTTCATCATCTTTCACAATGTATCAAAAATTTGACCTAACACTTATTTTTTTTTTGTACAGTTCTGTTTACAAATATTTCAAAAATGGATCAAAAAACCGGAAGCTGAGTGAACAAAACAGTAAAAATTATCTTCTTGGCAACAAAGAGAAATTAAAAAAATTTAGATATAATGTTCTTGCATTTAGAATGACTAGACCTACTAATTGACGGACATAAAATTTTGCAAAGCACTATATTACTAAATGTGTTGGGCTGATTTTTGTGACGTTCAAGTTAGGTACACGTGTATGAAGCAATGTGAAATCTGTCACTGATACTAATAGAATTATAGTCAACAACAATTGTTGAATTCATATCTAGAAAAAGAATCTATTTTTTAGTATTTACATTATTATTTTGTAGGTTTTGTGCTTCTTGTTGAGAAAGCCTCACTACAATGAATGCAAAATTTTGATGGTTACAGTTGAGGGCTTTAAACATTTTATGACCTTGAAATAAATTTTGAGAAAAAAAAACGTTTTACAGGAAAATCCAGTGGCAGCTCAGATGGTACAACAGACCAACTTGGAACAGGGGAGATAATATTTTTCTCCAAGTACTTTATATATTAAAATGTGTTGTTAATACATATTGCTAAACACTTCAAACATATGCTTAACAGCAATTTAAATGTGTAGATTTTTGTATAGGCCATGCTCACATGAACTGATTCTTGTATTTTGAACACCTTTAGAATTTACTTAGCATGCTCAAATTAACCCAACCATATATTTTGAACACCTGCAAATTTTAATTATTATAATATATGTATTTCTTTAACAATAATAATGAGGATAGCTCTTCTGTAACACGGAGCACGCTCGCATAAAATCATTCTTGTATTTTGAACACTAGATTATCACTGAGCATGCTCACAAAAACCAGTTGCTAGTATTTTGAACATCAGATTTTTAATAAGTATGCTTATACAAGAACCATATGCTTGTATTTCGAACACCTGCAAATTTTACTAAACATGCTCACAGGAGTATATGCTTACATTTAAACACCTGTTATTTTAACTGTAATCACCAATAAACATCTGCAAGTTTTTAAAGAATATTTGAAATAATCTATAGTAAAATAGTTCAAGGAAAACTACAAAATTATTATAAACTGACCATCACAATGTTTCCCAACATTGTGTGCTTTCCTCAGCTTCCAGAAAATCAAGAACCCTGTAGGTACTATAGAAAATAAAGGCATTGCAAAGGATGTTGCTGACACATTTTGAAAGGTGAAGATGCATTTATTGCACTCAAGGTCCATTAACCTATCTCTGCTTACAAAAATGTCAAACCAAAAAAAAAAAACAAAAAAAATTGGAAATTAAGAAATCGCAATGTAATGAAAACTTGGATCGGATACTTATACACACTACTTACAAGACGTGGTGATAACCACAAAAATATACCAACGCATACTGCTATACGGTGCCATTGACTAATTTAGGAGTGTTACTCGCTGATTCAGAGCTAGTCTCTTTTGCTTTGGCCTTATTTACTGCAGGTTTATTTTCTTGACTTGACACACCATTAACCTTTGATAAATTTGATTGTTTCTCCTCTTTTGGTTTTCTATCTTGCCTAGGAGGACGTGGATCCCGCTGCTGCCGAGGTCCGTTTGATATGTTTTTACCAGATGGCGGCTTGCTGTTGTTTTCGGTTACTGCTGGACTCGACTCTTCGGTCCTCTTACCCTCCATGGGTGGCTTCTCCGTACGCTTAAATGAGTCTTTACGGTTTGACCGATCATCGCGTCTTATTTTTCCATCACGAAAGCTATCACCACGGCCGTCTTCACGTTTGAAAGGAGCTCCGCCTCTTCGATCACGGTAATTATAGTTCTTAGACTTATTATCCTCTATTTCTTTGGGAGCTGGTGCCTCATCATGGCCACTAGAGGGAGGCACTCCATTGTTTTCTTCCTTCAAGTCTTGCATAGTATTTGAGTTACGATTCCTGTTATTATTCTTCCTCGGCCTCCTTTTTCGCCTTCCTCTTCCTGAATTATCTGAGTTAAATGAAATAATGTTTAATGATAAATTTTGGATACTCTTATTAAAGAAATTCAAAGGACCAAATTTTTGAGGAAAGAATAAACACAATGTAATTTTTATTTAACGTTTTCTTCAGTAGCTGTTAAATAGTTCTATATATATTCTTACATTGATGTTTCTAATTAGGACTAACATTCACTTGGCTCTGGTCTAAATGAAATTTGTTCAGCTAAATATTAGATTACATTAAAAACAGGATTTAAGTTCTTACCATCAGTATTTCTTGCATCCTCGTCAGCCGTTCGGTCTTCTAAGATCGTGTCTTCATCAGCATATTGGCGTCGATTCTCGTTATAGGTATTGCCATCATCCTCAGTCTCTGAGGGCAGTACTCGCTCACTACCACCACCTTTTAAAAGGGTAAGGAAATGTTTGAAATTGAGAAGGTATGTGTGTGAAAGCTCACCAATAGTAATCGATATCGCAATTGTCACCCGTTGCTATTGGGTGCTACAATCTTTATTATTACCGATTACCATGGAATCAAATCGCAACAAATCACAACAAATTCCACAGGCACTGATTGGCTGAGGTCATTCAACATAGCCCTAGCCACCTTAGTAGTAACGTTTGACCTCCTATTAGAATATAAAGTGTGATTTGTTCTGAATGCACACTTTGATTCCGATCGGGAGTAATCAGTTTTGCATTACCAACAATTACATAGCAACAGAGGGAAGTTTGAATATAACCAACTATCATGCAATTAAATATGACTTGAGCATTTCTTATACAAGTTTTATTCATTATTATTAATACCTGCAGTATATCTTCCACTGTCTTGAAAGGGGTACCGCCTGTAAGAGCCCCTTCCTCTACCTCGTCCTCTGCCTCGTCCCCTTGCCATTCCACCACCACCACCTCTTCCGCTATATGAGGATGAGTCACTATGGTTTACTTGATCGGCCCAATCGCCAGATTGAGAAATTCCAGTATCTTTTTCTGATCCACTGTATGCTGAATCTAACAGAAACCATATTAAATTACAAGAAACCAAATCATTTTTTGCAGCCAATTTTATGCCTTTTTTTAACCAACACACTTCATTAAATTATTTATGATGTAATAAGGGACTGTGAAGGTGGATATGCTTATTGGGTGATTTTAATTCAATGTGCTGGACCACTGAAACAGATGTAATAAATTAAAATTATGCATCTCATTTTTAGTATTTGTGTACTTACCGTATCTATCGTTATTGAATCTACCTCCTCGGGAAACACGCCCTCTACGACCACCTCTACCTCCGCCACCTCTGCTGGATGTGCTCTCCTCCGAAAAGTCGGAGCCATAACCCCTGTCTCCTTTCCTTTCTCTAGGGGGTGGGAAGTACGGTCCGGCAATGTATCCTGCACCAAGACTTCTTAGTTGTTCATCAATCTGAAGCTTTTCCAATCTAAGTTGTTCTACTTCCTAAAATAACATTAAAATTGCAAATATTTTTATTCATTTTATTTTTATTTTATTATATTTCACTTCATCCAACAGTGTAAATGCCAATAACAGGGAGCATAAATACAACACATTATAAATATTTAATATACAAATGAACTTTTTTTCCCATCATTATAGCAATATTTAATTCAATTATATATTTCTTCATATTTATTAATTAATATTCAGGTATAAAAAAAGTACAAATACCAGATATTTTTGTGGGTGAATGTGAACATTCAGAATTATGTTAAACATTATAAAATATAATAATACTATTTAGTCTAATACAAATACCAGATAAATTGTAACATTCAGAATTATGTTATTATATATCATAAAATATAATATTATTTAGTCTAATACTGTACATACTGCACATAATTTGATGAAAACCAATAAAATTTTTTTAGTACATTAAATTATTTTTGAATTTAGAAAATTATAGTATCAATGTATTCAGAAATAATTTTTATTTATTTTCAATATTTTAGAGATTGGCTTAAACAGCAAGATCAGGCTTTTACATCATTAATATTCTACTATGAATATCTTTATCATTATATTATTATCATCATTGTGATAATTAAACCAATCAAAATACAAGAAGAGATTATGACTGTACCGACCTTAAGATGTCCAACGTGGTATTCTAGTAGGACTTTGGCATTACCAATATTTTCTTTAGTACCAACGAACAGGAAGGGTACCGTAGTACAGTTGTCAGTACTTCCGCGTTCATTGTCTCCTTCTATTTTAATGCGTACTACACCAGACTTGTCAACAATTTCTTGTATAACTCGTCCATTTCTTCCAATTACTTTACCTAATGAAGAAAAAAATATTTAAAAGATAATCTAAATTTAACATCTAATGTTATAATAGAATTACAAATTCATTATTCCAACAAACTGAGGAAAAAACTAGAAAAAACTGTTTATAATATAATGCCGTGGCATTTCTGTAAAGGCTATCCCAGCTGTTGAACACAAAAAAAGCTGATTGCATGTCTCCATTAATATAGTATATAATTTTCGTAGAGATCAAAATGCTTCCAACACTGCATGCCAAATCTAAAACTAATCTTTAGTTTTGTAAAGCCACACATTCAAACCATACATTAGGCTTTTGCCGGGGGAAATGCTGGTAAGTGAATTTTTCTCAAAAGGTACAACACTCCAAAACAAATAAATACAGTAGAAAATCTTTATTACATTTACACTATACACAATCAACATTCCTGATGATGACATAATTAATGTTGAAATATTGAGTCCCAACACGATGGCGTGCATTTCAATACTTGCAGTATGTATTATACTTTCCCATCAACTACTGTACAATAAACTACACAAAGGTTGTAGGCAAATTACAACAAACAAGAGAAAGTGACTTAAATAGAATTAGTCTTACCTATTAGCTCTCTTGGCACTTCAAATTTATCTTGAATAAATTCTAATTTTGCCCTTGCAGCTTGAACTGCATCTTCAGTCTAAAAATTAGAAACAAGTTTCAGATTTGAACATTTTTTCCCATTACTATATTGAACTTTATTTTTTACAGATCTGTAGCTTGACTGAAACAGACCATTACCCTTAAAAAAAGGCACTAAGTTATTATCCACATTATTTATGTGAATTTTGTGTGTATTGCCCATATATAAACAGGACGTCATCACATCCATATATGGACGTGATGGAATCTAACAGCCATACATGGAATTTTGTCATATCTTACCCATATATGCCATTTCACTGGTATTTCTCACAGGGAATTTTATAGTGTGTATTGTACATATAAATGTGCATTGGTCAAACAAATAAATGAATGAGAGCTTTATACTTACATCACCAAATATTCTAAAGGTACAGGTATGTTCATCAAGGTCTATTCTCTTAACGCCCGACATGTTGCGTGCTTCGGTGATGTTGACTCCGTGAGCTCCAATTGCGAGTCCCATCAAGTCCTCGGAAACAACAAACTCTTCCATACAACTTTCTGTTTGTTGCTTAGTGACCTATTTAAATAAATCAAGAAAACATTCAAACATTTTAATTTAAACCTTGTAAATGACATTACATATGGCATTTTTTGTTATTTCAAACAAGAAAGTAGATGCAGATTTTAACATCAGGGAACAAGCCCACTCCAACAGAGGGAAAAAAAAGGATGACCAAATATCAATTACATTAATAAACTGAAAAGACAACATAGAAAACACTAGAGAGATAAAAAATTAGGAAGGTGTAACAAACCTCAAGTTGTTGGGCAGCTTCCTCGGTACGTTGCATTAACATTATCTTTGTACGTAGACTACGGAAATGCATCTCACTTAGAAGCTCTGCTTTCCTAACTGACTGGATTGAATAACCCTGTGGGAGATTTGAACAAATGCTTAAGCACTTATATATGTTAGACATACTTTTAAACAATTCTTTTGAAAACAAAGATTAGTACTTACAATGACGACAAGAGATTCTGTTTTATCATCGTAATGTACAGACATCACTCCAGATGACTTGACTAACTCTCGATGATGTTGATCATTTTCAGAGCTGAATGAACGAAAACAAATATAACATTTATCATAAGGAAAATAATTTCTATTCTGTCTAGCTAATCTCTATGTGAAATATGGAAACATGACATATATATATTAGTCTTTGAAAAGAGAAATTTATGCCTTTGGTTTTTTAGTACAACATAGTGCGTGAACATGTTCAAGAAAGCTATAATAGAGATATATATAAGAATGTCAAAGGCCAATAATTTATGGCCATAGAAAAATCGCTTAAACTTAAATTAAATTGAAAAGTCACTTACTATGAACGCAGGTCTTGTGGTACACTTATAGTTGCTTTATTGAATGTGTTGCTGGAGATGGGTGGACTGTGGGTGGAAAGACAGCAAATATATGAAGTACTATCAGTGTATGCAGACTGTTTTCAACATTTTTATGATCATTTTCAGTATCGTCGTGTCAACATTATCGTCATCACCACCGTCATCATCATCATGTATTATCATCACTTTTTTCATTGTCTCTATTACCATCATCATCATCATCATTGTCGATGCTGTCATAATCACCACTGTCAGACATCATTGCAGTCATTATCATCATCATGGCAGTCATCATCATAATTATTGTCATCATCATTGCTATCATAATCATCATTGCTGTTACAGTCATCAGCATCATTGTTGTGATAATTAACTTAGCTGCCGTCAATATAATCATCATAGTAGCCATATTCAATATTGTTGTTACCATTAAAACACATAATCTTTATTGTATCACTGTACCCATCATTTTCATCCACTAAATGAAAAGAAAAAAAATAATGTGAAAGTACTTACTTTTTATTCTTGGGTCTCAACCGATCTTTCTGCACAATTTCATTGTAAGTATTGTCCCATCCAACATACTCAATAACATAAAACTGAAAAAAAAAAAATGTTCAGCTTTATCCACTCTATCAAATTATATGTGACAAATAACTGTGATATGCCCATATTTGAAGGTACTGTAATACGACATTATCATGTTCATATATAGGCACATTACACAAATTTGTCACATAAAATATGAGTGTAGACACAGCTTAAGTCATTTCAAACATAGTCAGTACGTTTGTATAAAAGGAATAGTTCTCAAATAAAAATTACAACAAAAAATATTTTCCTGCTTTCCTTCTGATCCGATGTCCTGGGTTCAAATCCTGCAAAGGATTTTTTACTCTCTACTACAAAGCAATATCATGTACTGTAATAAAGTTAGTTTTCAAAACATTTAATTTTATGAAATTAAATATTTGAAAGAGCACTTGGATACAGTATCAGTTGACCATTTGGGCTAAGGTGGAAGAGTATCTTAAGTCATTTCATCCACTAGCAGATTGCTTATTACATACATTATAGCAGGGATGGGCATAAAATTTGTCGGAGGGCCAAAGTGAATTTTTGATTTAACATCGAGGGCCGCACCCAATTCGTGTTTCCAGTGAGCTTCCAAAACCCTCCAAGCACTGCTTTTACATCACTTTTTTCTCAGTTTTAATGTTACTTTTTACATATGATTGGTGTCGGGCTTTAAAAAAACAAGGTGATTTCTGCCAATTTTGATTGGCGGGCCGCAAGCATAGGGTTTTTAATTCATTGTCGCGGGCCGCAAGTAAATCGCTGATGGGGCCGTGTGCGGCCTACCTGTGCATTATAGGAAGAAACCCTGTAATACCTAATCATATGCCAAGATTTGAACCCAGGAATTGTAAAGGAAGGGCATCTCAACCACCAAGCCTCCAAGAATTTATTCTGTGTGCTGATGTGAAATTGTCTGGCGACATCGCAAACTAAAAATGCCCAGTTGCTGAGGGATTAAGTGTTTATTACATACCTCTCCCTTAGCATCTTGCACCTTGGCACTCCACCATCCACATGGTTCACCTTCGCAAGATCGTGAGTAAACCTAGAGAAACAAAAATAGAAACTAAATTTAGAAATAATGATGATGGATCTTTCATGGAAAAAAATAGCTGTTGATGGATTTAGTATGTTGGAGGCAATGAAATCAAAAGATTAGTAATTTAATTGTCCTCTTTGAATGATTTAAGATGATTTTAAAATGGTTTCTCACAACTGACATTTCCAAATCAACTTTTGCTTAAGCCAAACAACAAATAATTTCTTCGTAATAATAAATAATTTACACGTTCTTGGAATAGCGACCTACTGTACATATAGGCTTATACTTCAGGGCACTGTTATTACATAACAAGAATACAATACAATACATCTCAATTTAATAGATCAATCAATCAATTCCTGAAGGTCAAGGAATACATAGATAGTCATTACTGTAAAAAAAAACACACACACACACTACACAGTAGTAGGCAACCCTGTAGGCCAGGCCCAGACATAAACAGATACGAGTCATACCAGATGTTTACATTTTAGCAGATTTCCCAGGTGTATGCCCATATATAGTTATTATGTACCTTGTAGTCATGATGTGATGTCATCATGACCATATTTAGGCACATCACATGTTTTTGTTTTTGTCACACATTTTTATTTTGATAATCTGGACAGATCTTAAGATTTAAAAAAAAAAAAAGAAGGTAAATGACAAGACATCCATTTGGCCTTACCTCAACTTCATCATTGGTATGGAGGTCTCCAAAGTCATCATTTCTTTCAGGGGGAATACGCACATTTGCAAAGGGTACTCGACGGGGTGGAGTCCAACTGATTAAAGATGTAGATTTACATAAATTAAAAATATAAAGTAAGAATTAATAAAATCATTATTAATAATTATTAAAATACTAGGTGTGTAGAAGAGTAGAACTTTTTCTAACCATATGTCCAATTATTGGGTAATGAAAAAGAAGTTGATGACATATAATATAACAGTTAAATAATAATATCAATATTTGACAGTGTGAAATTAATATGTAGTGTGTGAAAATGGATAGAGAATTACTTGGCTTACTCACTCGTTTTCAAATGCAACAGTTACTCCATCATCATGGAGATCTCGAAGGAATCCCTAACAAAAGAGAGATAAAATCATTATTAAACAGTATTAAATCAATTAACTAATTATTATAAATGTTTTATTTTATAAACCTCCTTAAATAACTTGAGTCTCAAAGCACTCAATATTAATACCCTGGTAATTGGCTTCATAAATTGGCTAGCTGGCACAAAGCGCAGCCTCCACTAGCACCTGGGGTGTGTGTACCTAATCAATGGCCGCATTCAATGCGGCCAGATGGTGCAATACAGTCAACAGCATATTTAACATATCACTCAAAAAAATAAACCTATCATCTTTATACCAGTGGTAAACATTAGGATGTGCAATGAGTTTATGTACAATTAGTATGAATGTCATTCCAAACATTGACAAGGTCATTTTATTTAAAGTTTCACTTTTATTTAAGCATCATCCGAATTAATACATAATACAAAGAGACAAACTTATTGCATATAGTACAGTAGATTGGAAGGCAAGCATATCACCTAGTACTAAAGCTATCTATTATTTCCCAATCCAAAAAAGCTTCTGACAACTCTGAAAATACCCTTAACCCAGAGACATCTCTATTCCCAACATTGAACAAATCTGTTAAACCATTGTCCACGTCAAGCACATTGTAGAATGACCTTTCCTTAGTGTCAGACCTACATTACTGTATATTTCATGTGCAATGATATAGTGTTTTGAGTTTTGTGATTGTAATCTTTCATACCAGCATCTATCAATTTTGAAATTCATATGAATATCTAAAACATAAATAATTTCTATGACAGAAAAAAAGTTTCTAAACAATCAAATAATTGACCTATTTATAGGTAATTGCATACACAAGATCAAAGTTCTCTTCCTAATCACTGACAAAAACTTCCAAATTCACCTCTTATCACAAACAGATATAATATGTTATGAAATGCTGATAAACCTCTACACTTTGGGATCCTTGATGCTTAAAAGGCACATTGTGGATGAACTTTTTTTTTTTATATAATGTTGTACAAAAGGGACAAACATTTCACCTCAGTTTACAATTACATTTAAAGCTAGGTATCTTATTATCCATTCCAAAGATTTATGTCAAACAACCATTTAGTGTAAACATAGTCGGAAAAGTTTTCCTCTAGAGATTAGTATTAAAAATGCAGAAGTTGTAATGAGGCTGCAAGTCAAATCGTATCCACATCTCCATTACTCAGATCAGATCAAGTTGCTGGCAGCCAAATTCCAGCCATACTTTCTAAAAAGGGAACTCGTCATCAACTATTTTGATTGTAATTATTTCAATGATGATGATGATTCTCAATGGACATGATAGAAGAATTTTTATTCTACTTATTCGTGGGTTTCTCCAGACAAGATAAATTGGCATACTGGAGGTTGATCTAATACCAGAGATATTCACAAAATGATAAAATTTTTAATAACATAATCTGCACAAAAACTTTAATTAAATTTATAGAGCCATCACAAGATATATTTACTCAAAAAATTTTCCCTAATTTGTAATTAGGAAATAAAATTAAGGAAATAATTAACTTGCCCAGTAGGATCTCAGATGATTTATATTCTGGCATTACTATGTATTCTGGAACTATATTTTCACTATCAGCGTTGGGCAACCCGGCTCTTATTTTCATAAAATAGCGCCAAGTTTATTGAGTCTTCGTTTAATCCCCATTTCTTCCCCCTTAATTATGTACTGTAATATTTTGATTATAATTATTTCTGTAGGATGATAATGAAGATGATTGTCAATGGACACCTTGAAAAAATTATATTCCACTTATTTGTGGATTTCTCTAGAGAGTGTGCTTAGTTTCTTGGGTCTTTAATCCCATTTCTTCCCCTTAATGATTACTATAATTATGTGCATGTAGACCTTGTAAAAATGAATTTGATAGGTAGCTTATTATACTGTGGCTTCTACAATACTACACATTTCAAACTGAGACTTGTACAAAGTGTATTGTACAGTAGGTTGAAATAGCCCTACAGTATATTGTTTAGTATTATTTAGTGACTATTGTATTTCCTTACTGTAAAAGAAAATATTCACCACTGTCACTAAACAAATCATAGAACTCCAAAATTATAATTGTTAAGTAAAAAAAAAACTCATTTTATATCAAACATGCATAGCCTGTGTACCCATTGGAACTGACAAGCCTAAAGTGGTTTATTATATGCTTGGTAACACTTGAGTGAGCTTAGACCAAACCATGGAAATCATACACAATTCTGCCACCTCTATAGACAGTATGCACTGTATGCACACAACCTACTTTACAGTACATAGTCCTTTTTTTTTTATATCTACAAGGAAACTTGGATCAGACCCGACAGGCATAATGCAGCGCTTACCTGCCCCAGTCAGTTCATCAGAAGACAATCCCCTGCCATTTTTTGAATACTATTTGTCTTGCTAATTATTATGCACACGAGATCAACCTACTAATCAGACTATCCATAGCTATATTAACATGATCATAATAAAACAGCATGGCTTAGACGGAATGCAATGGTTTATTTATACTACAAAGTCTATACTTAATGAACTGTACACATACCATGAACACTAACATGGTATTATTAATTGTAGAGCTTGATATCAGTCTTGTAATGTATGTATAATATCACATAGAGAAATAACTATTGCAGGGTTCAAATTTCCGACAGCAACTGCTCAAGAAAGGGCCTTATATACAGTACCGCCACGAAATACTGCACTTTTACCTACGCGCAGGCTTCGTAGATACGTACATTGTAGCATGATATAAACAATCTAACCTGCTCGCAGGCTTCGTAGATACATCGTAGCCTGATATAAACAATCTAAGCAAGGCTAGGCAAAGCGAACCTACGAAGCAAGAGCATGTTGTTTATTTGTATGTGCAGAAAGACTGCTGTAGCTTACTGGAATAAACAATGTATTGTTTGATAATTTGTGAATGACAAACAGTTTAGACCGTTAATTTAAAGTATGGAGCTGTTTTTCAATAAGAAAAACGTACACTTGACTTCTCCTCTTCCACTCGCTGTCCACGACAGGAACTTGTTTGTACTGCTGTATTATTTTTTTTAATTAATTAGCTTAGGACTAGCTTATTTTTTATTTACAATTATTTTACCTCATTTAAATGTCAAAAAATGATGTCCTCAATGACAATACACACATGTGAAAAGATTGTTCATCAAATAATATTTTGTAATCTTGACTTAGTAAGATAAATAATAAATATAAAGGAGAATTAACGTCCGCTGGTTGTAAAATTACCGAATGTCACATGGAAAACCCAATGGAAAATAAAACTTAGCCAGCATTAGACGTCAGAGTGCGCGCCAATCAGAACAAAGTAAAGTGTGTTAAAGGTTAACCGCGTGGCAAATGTTGAAAAGCTGTGATCAACAGTGAGTAAAACACGGACTAAATGCGGTCTAGCATGACTAGCCTTAATTCGGCAAGGTAGTGATTTCTATACTTCCATTTAGTATTGGATCGCTTTGCAGGTTGTTCTGCTTCAAATTTCGGTAAACAATAAACAACGTGATCTGTAGAAATCGTAATAATTTGTACATGATTTGTCATCAGTATTATTTAAAAGAAGAAAATTCCTACTACCAGAACAATAATATCAGATCAAAATTCTCCGAATGTTCACCAGTATAACTACTGTCTGCTCTCCTCCTCTATAGGGGAAAATGTAGGCTGTACGTAAGCCTCAATGACATCGAAATTCGAACATACTGAATGCCAACTAGGTTACCCAGCTAGCGAACTAAACACAGTTTTAAAACATGATCGATTTAATAATAAGGTAGGATATAACAAAATAATAAAGTTCTAACATTGTTTATTAGTAAATTGCAACATTGCTTACGTGTTGAAAGCTGGTAAACTATATTTCAATATTGTTTGTACGCATTGTTTATCAGCACGACGATCCAGCCTATGATCACTACAAAGCTAATTAAAATAACAATGACCTTCGTAGTGGTTCGTAGCTACGTTCAAAACGTACCTACGAGCAGATTACGAGAGGTTACGCGCAGATACAAAGCGATAATTTGTGTCTGTACTGTATAATGCAATGGATCGATAGCAAGCTTTTAACTGTCGTCAAGTTGCTTAACCCACGCTAGGCCTAGCACAGATTTTACCCTTTAAAAACAATAAAAGCTGTTGATTGTTGCTGTAGAAGAATAAATTGCTGTAGTAAAGCCAGACCCCACAGCAACTATTTGCTGATGGATCATTTTGAGGAAATTCGAACCTTATATTGGTTTGTCAACACATAGGTTGCATCTCTCCTACAAACACTTAAAGATTGAAAATGAAAGGATATGTTTTCCAAAATAATCATTTTCCCCAACATTACAGATTAAAAATGACATGATAATTATTAGAGTAATTATCAATTTGCTGAATTTATTGAACATCTGTACAGTGCTATCTACCTCATCTTTATTCCTTATTTTCTGTGTAATCCAATTTATTATGAAAATTTACTCAATAATAATTTTAAAGATTAAAGTACATAAAAAAACAGATACCATCATACGCATGAGTGGACTTGAATAGCGTAGTGGTGAAGATGCTTGCTTTTCAATACCTACAGTAGGTCTTGGGTTCAAGCCATGTCACTACAGGTTCCACTCACAAAGCCTCATAAAGACCCTTACCCACACTAACACATTGAAGAACCATGGGACATTGGAAAAAACAAGCCCCGAAGAGACCCATTGTTTTTTTCTCACCATTGGAAAGTTTTATGTGGATCTGTGAGCTACAGTGATTTAATTGCTTTTGTTAATCCTCGCTTCCTTAGATTTACTGTACAGTTTTATTCTGTATTGTGAATTTTTTTTTTTTTTTCTAAGTTTTATTTTATTGTATGTACAAATTATATTGTGATTTTTATAAAAGGCTATTATATTATAAAGAATTAATAAATGAACCTGGGTACAACTTGTTACTCATTGCAAAATAATGACAGTGTAAATATAGATTTACAAAGCCTCACTCCATCACACCATGACTATATATAGGCACATCATGACTATATATAGGCACATCATGACTATATATAGGCACATCATGACTATATATAGGCGTACAGAACTTTTTTTTTTGTGGTCAAATAAAATTTGATAATCTGGACAGGGCTCTAGAAGTTTCAGAAAAATTACAAGTGAAAAAATAGGGTGATGCTTACTTTGTAAAATACGATTCTGTGGAGTTGTGTGCACAGGAAGCTACTGTACTGTATATGGTGTATTATATAAACACCACTTTATGGCTCCTACAGTGTGTACAGTAGTCACAGACGACATCCTTACGCAATTCAGCAAAATCAGGTTCTGAGTTGCTGTGTGGGTTAACCTCCTACATACTGTACCTTCACCTTTGATCATTTTTAATTACTATGTAATTTTTGTAAAGCAATATGAGTTTTGCCCCATCAGACTACCATCAAAGTATCAAATAGATAACTTCACAATCCCAGAGTGTTGGGGTCACTTCCCTTCAGATAATGATTTTTGTTCTCACCATTATTAAAAAAAAAAAAAACTGGCTGACGTGTAGCATTATAAAAACAAAAAATCGGGATTGGCAATGGCAAATGGAAGGAGAGATGTCCAAGTGGGGAAATATGGGCCAAACAAGGAATTAGAAGGGATGTGCACATTGGAGGCATTAATGGCAACATGCGAGGAGAGGGGAAAGTGGAATGGATGGGCAAGTGGGAAGAAATAACAAGTGGGAAGATAATTGACAAGTAGGAGGAAGTACAGAGATGTGTAAGTAGGAAGAGTTAGGCAACTGGAAGGAAGGATAGGTACAGGGAAGGTGTAGCAAATTGAAAGGATGGGCAAATAGGGAGCTGGGAAAGAGAGAAGTTGATTAGATGTAAATTACTGTAGATAAGTTAGGAAAGAACAAGTGGGAAAAATGCAAAGGAACAAAAGGATGTGCAACTGGGAGAGCAAGATGAGATCCAAGCCTGTAGCAGACAGGGAATATGGTAAGATCCAAGACTAGAGGACAGGATATGGCGAGATCCAAGCCAAGGGGACAGGGAATATGGCGAGATCAAAGCCTAGGGAAGAAGTGATATGGCGAGATCCAGCCTATGCAACAGGGAATATGGTAAGATCCAAGCCTAGGGGACAGGGGATATAGCGAGATCAAAGCCTAGGGAACAAGGGATATGGCGAGATCCAGCCTATGCAAAAGGCAATATGGCAAGATCCAAGCCTGGGGCAGAGGATGTGGTGAGATCCAAGTCTATGGGACCGGGAATATGGCGCGATCCAAGCCTAGGGGACAGGGGATATGTCGAGATCCAAGCCAAGGGGACAGGGGATATGGTAGAGAGAAGTAGGCAAGAGTCTGCACACAGGGTGGTACACTGGATATTCTGAGATGCATCGACAAAGGAGATGTAGACAGACGAGTAAGAAATAAAACGCGCAATTAGGAAAAGAAGATGGAAGTGTGACAGAGGGGATGTGCTAATGAGGCAGGGGGATGCGAGGGAAAAGTTCATCAATTACCATGTTGATGTATTGATTTATTAAAATAATGCTGCTCTGGCCTACTTTTTTTTCCATCACACCTGAAACATACTTGCACGGTCACACCTAACATTTGGTGTGTAACTCACATGACCGCAATTCCAATTTAAACTGGACCAAAAATAGCCTAGTTGCACACAAATTACACCAGAACATCGAACCGTGCATGCAGTCGGGGAAAAAAATATAAAAATTGCTTAAATATCACCCTTCAGGACTTGCTGGAATTTTGTTTATTTTGTTCATAAAGTGTTTTAATATTTCTGTTGTTCTTGCATACATTAGGCTTAGATAGGAGCCCTAGTCTGGGGCTGGCCTCCTGGCCTAGGCCTAGCTAAAGTGGGTTATATTTGAATTGAATATTTATGAATTCATTTGTTTTTCATTACATTAATTACCTCTTTTGCTAGCCTAGTGCCTAGGCCTAGTCAGGTCTAGCTTAGGCTTATTAGTATATTAGCCAATTTTTCATTTAATTTAATTAGACTATGCTATATGTATGATTTGTAAAAGGTGAAAGTAAAAGTGACCGTAGCCATCCCTGCTGCTGTTGCTAAGCCAAACTTTCCAGCATAGCATACACAGGTTTAAGGCTTAGGAAGAATCAAAATAGCTAGCCCATTGACATGAGGAGGCGCGCCAATGTTACAAATAAAACACAAAGATCGAGTAAAGTGCAGATAAATGTGAATTTACTTATAAATAATTTGCATGGCTACACATGACACACATAAATGTATTATTTTCGTGAAATTTAAGTACCCAAAAAGGTCTAAAATTAAACAATACCACCAAACGAGACCCTGCTAAATCCCGACGAAGGCACACTTCGGACGACCCACAGAGGTGCACGTTTCGCACATCATCGGCCTTCGTAAACCAAGAGCATAAAAATCTCCAAAAGCAAAAAAGTATTTAATGTTCTAATTACCCCAGAAGTTAACAACGTTCTAGTGTTTCAAATGTGTATTTAATGAATTCGAAAAATGAAACATTTTGTCACAAATACCTTGTAATAAGCTCCGTTAACTCCACAAATTTCAACTGCAGGGTTGTCCATCTTGGAAACGTAATGAATTGTGGGAAACGGAGTAGAAAAAAGTCTTTGGCGTTCAGCCGCTAGAAATCGTTGAAATGCCGGAGCAAAGCATCATCAAAATTCGCGGCTCATCTTCTTCAATTTCAAACATGGGCATAAATAGATTACAATAATTAAAATATTAGTAAATATGGTCTAAAGAAATAATTATCTACAATTTGTAATGAAAAGAAACAATTTTAGTTATGAGCAAATTATGCAAAAGTCTGGGAATTTACAAGTTAAACTGGGGAATTCCCAATTCAGTGAAATTATAAAACCACTTGCTCGTGCCGTGCGTCATTTTCATTGAATGACTGAGAAAACGTAGACCTCGTCATGCACTTACCGGTATTCCAAACATATGATTTTAAAGGGTGTTTCAGAAATATGGCCTATTAAATACGCCTAGATGGGGATGGGGAAATATGTTGGAGAGGGGAAATAAACAAATTGCTTCCTGGAAGTGGGGAAAATAATGAATTTAATGACTCAGTCATGACAGGCCAATAAAAAAAAAAGCTTCCATCAATTCCTTTTATCATACAATGTCAATATTTAGCTCATTTTTTCAGTAACTATGCATAATATTTTGTTAAGGTATTATTTAAAATATAATCCCAAGACAAACAAAAAAAATTGCAGTAAAAACCAAATTCATCTTCAGCAACGAAGCAAATCCACCAGAATCTTAGATTATTTCGTATTATTGTTTTTAAAAAAAGATATACAGATTTCTATACAGTAAACATCACTATTAGTATAGACCATGATTCTTGACTTTAAAAAATAATCAAAATTTGAAATCTCCATAGCGACTGTTATTATTGAATAGACTGTGTGTCTGTCTTTTAATGCAATTAGGCCTAAGGATACAGTTTATAATACTATAGTGAATAATTGTGTTATAATTCTCTATGAATTATATATAATGTGAGCATTTAGAATAAAATTACAAGGCTAATGAAAATTTCACTGCAAATAGGCTATTCTTTGTTTCCATTACAACTTAGCAAAGTTGCTTAATTTCATTTATTTTTCAGATTATTGAATTAAAATCTTCAGTTTTACAACTGTTTTTGTGTATTGAAATTCGTACCTTTTATTCGAATGAAATTCAAGCGACCCATATAAAATATATTGATTTATAAATGCCTATGTTTTCTATGAGAATTTGTGTAGGGCCTATATGCAGGTCCCACGACGAACCGAAATACAGCACAATTTGTCTATAAAAACAAAGTAAATCACAGAGTTTTCATCTTGTAGAAAGTCAGATGTCACTATACGTTATTCAAGTAATGAATAACTAAATATCATTTTGTTGAAAGTACAGAGGACTAAATTACGGTTGCAAAATATCAGAATTTCATCTTTTTTGTTATAGGCGGGTATTTGAAATAGCCGCCATAGTAGAAGTAAGTAATTTGACACGCAACTTTTTAAAAAATTTACTTATAAAAGGCATTTTGCCCGTTTTTACCCTTTGGTATTAAAATGCACAACTGGATCTCTTAAAGCTGCTATATATAGGGAGTTTTTGCAAGCTTACAAAAACGATAACGAATATACGGTTACGTCATGAAATGTTTAGACAAACCTTCCCCCACATTAAAATATCTGTCACACGAGGCGATTGATGCATTTTGCATGAATCAAGGATCATTCAACTCGTACAATATATTGTCAAGAATGTTTTGGCACTGACTAACGATAGTGATAATGACGTATTCGTATTTGTTTCGTTTTCGTAATGTTGCGAGATCTCCCTAATGAATAAGCTGTCAGTACTGCAACGCTTATAGGTCCAATGTAATAACGGAGGAGGAGGGTGATCTATGTCTATTGACACCAATATTATGTTTTATTTTCTTTTTTCAAATTAAGTTGTATTGTCGCCTGAAAAGCAGCAAAATAAGAACCATAAAAATAAATCTTTTAATGAAATTGCTCATTTTGAATTAGCATAAGCATTATCAACTTGATCATAACAATAGTAGTATAAAAATGTTTACCCATAACTTTATTTCATGTCAATTTTTTCTCCAAAAACATGCAAAAACAACAGGCAAGAACAGAACGGCATGAGAAACAAACTAAATCACCTGGTTTCTCTGAACACATTAAAAATACGACAAATAGCAACAATAAAGATAAAATATATCATTATATATATTTATATAGGCCTATATATAAGGATAACAATGTAATGATTGAAAACAAGCTTCCATTCCCTTTAAGTGTCTTTGTGATTTTTATCATTTCGTGTCTTTTTAGAGAGGCTGCAAGGGGCGACCATCTCGGCACATCAAAGGTTATAACTCTGGCATCGACATTCTAGGCGCACGTGCGTCCCTACACGCTGAACGTCACAGCAACCAGACCATAAACCGTCAGCGTACGTGACGAATTACTCACGCGCGTGTTAGTTGCCATGATAATCGCGCGTCCTGCGGTGATTACAAAGACCAAATGATATTTTGCACTAACATTAGACTGAAATTATATTCTTCATTTCAACATTAATTTTACCAAAATTGTGGTGAATTGTCGTTCATGAAACTCACTTTGCAGAAAAAATTAATAAATGTTCTGTATATACTCAAATGTTTGTTTTCGGCACCTTATGCCAACATTGTCAAAATGACAGGTTAATGTTACATAAGAACATGAAATTTTATAAAATTCGTAAATTTTAAATTGCTATAACTTTTCATTTTCTTGGTCAATTTTCAGAAATCAAATTGCAGTTTATAGACGCAATTAACAAGCTCGCGGTCAAAAAAAATCAGATGTAACAGACATTGCGGAGTACTCAAAATTAATAAAATTAAAACTAACACCATAAAACGAATGGCACGCATAGACTAATAATTGACGACTGTACTCGCAACTTATGAGGGCGTAGGCCTATCATTTTTTTTTTATGAGATGCCAGGCCCGTAGCTAGGTTCTTCCAGGGGGTCGGCGAACCCCAACTAGAGGATATGTTTGTGCCTTATGGGTCTATGTATAAAAGGGTGAGTCTGCAGCGCATTTGTTCGGTTGCAGGACTTGTCCAGGAAATTTGAGGGGGGGGGGGGTTCGGAGAAAAAAGGAGGGTTTGCTAGAAAAGGGGGTTCTCCCGAACCATAAAAAACCCCACTGGGTACGGGCCTGGATGGCTGGTTTCATACCCATGCTTCCGTGGGGTTAAACGATCAACTTGATAGGAAGGAGTCGCAGGTTTGAGCTAAAGCAGATTTTAGACAATAAGGAACTTTCAAATAAGCAATTTTGGACCCTAAGTGTCAAAATAGAACGTTATTTATTTATTTGTTTAAATAAGGCCCCATAAAAAAATATTAGTTTATCACCCTATCAAAGAATAAAAACTGATGAGGGAGGAAGTTTTTTGTTTTGTTTTGTTTGTTTGTTTTTTTTTTACTAACCCCGCCCCCATTTTACCGATGATCACAAGTAAATCAATGGTTAGAGACACATATATAAAAAGTCATAAGAATTGAATCAAATTTATATTTAAAAAATATGTTTTGTTGTACCAGTTTGCAAGAAATCCTGAGCTTTTCAAGTGAAAAAAGATGGGAAAATGACCGTTTGAAATAAAAATATCTGTTGATTGGAAAAAAATAATAAATCAGATTTTCCCCAAAAGTGATAAGGGAGCGGGTGATAAACTAATAATTTTTTTCTATGGGGCCTAATGTGTAACTTATTGAAACTGTTTTTCTTTACCATCAATGATCAGAAATATATCTATATATTTTTGGAATACACAATTCATAAATAATAATTAATCATGAACTTTTCGTCGTTGAATTTGTACAAACCGGACGAACACAGGCCTATGCTTAGAAATAAATGCTGCACATATAGGTAAATATACTATAGCAAGTCAGTCGTCCGCGGCGATACAAACTTTAACTTTGGCAGAACATTTGGAAATCTGTTTTAAATTAGGTGAACCAAAACAGACGTTTAACCCCTCACGGCTTTAATTGGTAACTTGGCACGCACGTTGAATTGTACATAAACAGAGCTAAAAGACTCACAACACCATTCGTCCGGCAAAGCTTATAAACTAACCATCAACCATGAATTCGAATTGTCAACAATCAAAAGAGAAAACAGATTTAAAAGCAGTTTCTACGTTTCTCTATCGAGGAGTTATTGCCAGTCTTTTAGTGTTGTTGTTTCTGACGGTATGTGTTCTAGTTGTGAAAACGATCCGACTTGAGGAAGATGTTAACAATCACAAGGACACGTTGATGAATATTCTCAAACGAATTGATGAGTTAGAAAACGGAGACGATCAAATCAGCTTAAAGGAAAAGGTAAACTAGTATTACAAAGATGAAAGGTAATAGTTTGGGTGAAGTTAATATAGGCCTAATGATAGGCTTGCTCTATAAAATACCGTAATTACTTTATTCATAAACTAAGCATGACCTCACTAACCTTGAATTGGTTACTTGTAAATCGCGACGGTACCCGCTGGTGACGCAGATAATTCGTCAAATAGGATTAAATACTGTACTTTTTTGCCGAAACAGGCATAACTTTACACGCTTTACTTGAATCATGAATTTAAGTGGAATTCTAAATCTTATAAATTGGAAATTAGATATGAAGTCCTTAAAAATGGTATGTGGGCGCCTTCGATCGTATTTTGGAATTCGCCACATACATTTTTTCTTTAAATAAGAACACATTTTATAATAAAACACTGAGGCTGATTGCTTAAAAATAAGAACAAAATAAGAACAAATTGAGGTAAAATTCAAAATGTCATATAAGAACTTAGGAAAAACAACAAATTAAGTCACCTAGCAAAGTATTAATGTTTAAAAAGGTTAGAATGTAAAATTCTTTTCGGGTCTTATATGTACCTTATATGCAGTAGTTTGACTATATGTAAATGCTCTATTATACAGTACAGTACGGTAGTACACTATTGTACAGAATAATCATTTTGCTATCTTTGAAAAGTGTGTAAAATAAGAACAACGTAAGAACACGTTAAGCATGAAATGGCAAAAAAAAAAAAATAAATAAATAAATAAAAATAAATAAATAGAAACGCTGAGTCTGGGCAAAACATGCTGATCCGAGATCTTCAACAACACTGTAAAGTTGTTGCATACCAATGAATAAACTTTTATGCATTTTCATCAGACGTTGTTTGGTCGCAAACTATTGGCTATTGATGGAACCCAGCAGTGTACCTGTCCTCCAGGTAAGAAATCTAGGATTTAAAAAAAATGAGTTTCGTGAGTCTGTGACGTCACTGCGCCTAGCACCAAAGTAATTGCAAGGGCAAGTTGCGTAACTTGCATCAGTACGTTCACACTGAACAACAACAGTTGCTACGTTTGTGCGCGCGTCTATGTTGCTACGTGTGAACCAAACTTTAGACTGGAAAATTCGTCGCTCACATCACGAACTAACACAATCAAAGTAGATTGTGTTAGTTCGTGAAATCACAGTAGCGCGTCAAAACGAGCGCGTATTGGTTGTCCAGCAAATTTTGTATTCTTTACCACACAAAAAGTCCTTAACGACAACAGCGCGTATTTTGACGTGCTTTTTTGATTTCACTAACTAACACAATTGAATTTAATTGTGTTAGTTCGTGATGTGAGCGACGAATTGCTCGATGCATACAGAAAACATAAATGTTTCTATGTACAATAATATACTAAAACGTACTGCATATTCAAAATTTCTACTTATTCGCATCTCTGTAAGGTCCAAAAGGAAATCAAGGAGAACGAGGCGAACGAGGACGAAGTGGGAGGACTGGTAAAGCAGGTAAGTCAGAACACCTGGGGATCTCATGTCGATTCAATCACTGCTTCATGTTTACGGAAATGGAATAGGTGAAGTCTAGGTTATGATTTGTGGTGCCATGTGCCTTGATTGTTTGAACCCATTTTACTTTGTCCCCTTTAACAAACACATGATGCCTATAAATGATTTTAAACTTCCAAACTACATCGTAATTGACAACCTGACAATCTGTTTAAATATTATCAGTTTTGAAAAACTGAAATACAACTTTAAAAATTTATTTATATAATTCATTTGCTAATAAATTTTAAATTTAACTGGAATCTTTTTATTCAGCATTTTAATATTGTGTATATTACTATCTTGCTGTCTTATGTTAATGCAAATTAACAACATATATATAATTTATTTATTTATTTCAAGAGGGTGATCCATCCAGCAATGCTGGATATGGGGCCCTCATACAATATAAAAATAAAAACAATTGAATCTGAATAATCGTTTTGCTAATTTAGGTTTCACTACGAAAAGGATATGTGTGTGTCTGTTGGTAAGTGAGTCACTGGCTGCCGAAAAGGTTGACACAGTTTAGTGGGACATCCTTCCCACTCGCAGATTCAAGGTTCAAAATTTGTAAGACGGTTAAGAGATTTATTTCTTTTATACTGTACCTGTTGAGTATCTTTTCGGAGATCCTGACTTGTATTTTAAAATAAGATATTGATCTCCGTTATTTGCTAGTTCATCAAGAACTAGCGTTGTTCCACTACGCATGGGCAAACGAGTTCGAATTCCCAACGAAGCCCCAGTGGGTCAGTTGCTTACGGCGTCCTGGATGTGAATCCCGGCAAGATAAATATTAAATGCTGTAAAGGTCCATGAATCATTTGTATCTGTCTTGTCTTTTTATCTGCAGGTGATACCGGTAGGCCAGGACCTCCAGGGGTCAATGGAACTAAGGGTGAGCGTGGCCCAAAGGGGGATAAAGGAGAAGTAGGCGAGAGAGGTTATCAAGGTAGGCCAATACTCTCAGACGGTACCTTAAAAGAGGGAAGACATCGTTTGCTATCCATAATTTAAATATGCCTCTTGATTATTTAATTTGTTTACTATAAAATAATATATCTTAAAGCGAAGAAAGTTGACGAGTGGGTGTGGGGTGGGCAGTAATGGTGGGGTGTAGTGGCAGTTGTGATAAAGATTAGAAACAGACTGTATGTATGTCTATTGCTATAGGCTACTAACATCTGAAGGTACATTTCTTCTCCATAAAAAGACATCCGTTCATAAGCCTCTGTGAAGAGAGCCTTTCAGAAGAATTTATATTAGGCAACTTTGAAAAAAGATTGAACAGTGGTGGATCCAGCGTTATGTGAAAAGGGGCGTATAGAATGACGTACGGTAGTTTAGAAGTGGGGGAGGAGGTAATTTTCTAAATCCTCGGAAATGAGCATTCCTGCATTCTAAGATGTCAAAATAATTAATTTCAGAGTTATTAGATCCTGCGCAATAATGCATGATGATGACGACGACGGGATGCTGATGATGATAATGATGATGATGATAAAATTATGAGCACAGATAGCACACGATGGCTTGAGAACCGTGAGTGGTTAAGACCCTTCGATCAAAGTCCCGAGCAGTGGTGGCTCTAGGATATAATTTATGGGGGGAGGGGGTAAGATGTCCGACTGGGGGAGGGGGATAATTATTTATGGGTGTAACTATAGCGCGCAGCGTTCTCTGAGGGCCGAAGCCCCGAGCCGAGGGTGGGTATGAGAAGGAAAAAGTGGGACTTCTAGATGGCCGGAAATGGCACTGTCAGCCTTGGCAGGCTTGGCGTAGGCAGTACGGTATATTAATGGGATGGGAAAACTAGGCCAATTTTTTATATTTTTAAAATTTTTTTGGTCCGACTGCCTGACGAGCTTTGGCCGATGGGGGGGGGGGGCTTGACCAAATCTATGTGGGGGGCTTATTCCCCCCGCTAGCGCCGCCCCTGGTCCCGAGGCTGAAGGTCCAGTGAAAAAACAGAGGTTCTGTTGTTTTGAAAGAATACTTTTAGCGACACAGTAAGAATAGGAAGGAAGCCATGAACGCATGAAAGCATTTGGAAGCACAAACAATCCGTAATTGACCATCCTGCAGCTTTGTGTATGGCTCAAACTATGCTTTTAGACCACAATACTTGTCAGGCAGTAGGAGCAAAAAAATAAATAAAATAAGTAGGACTATACACTAAGCCAAAACATGTCTTTCACATTCGTAGAATGTCATTTCCGCACATCCAGAGGTCCCTATTAAAAAAATTATTTTGGGAGGGGAAAATCATCCCAAACCCTTCCCCTCCAAAGGCATACAAGCTCAAGTCCCCCTGTCGGACAGCTTAGCCCAACTCCCCCCACCCACCCCCACAGAAAATCCTAGAGCTGCCACTGATCGGCAATCAAAATAACGTTGCTTGGATAGGCGAATTATTATTTTGGTCCGACGACCTCGTCGTGGCGTCGAACGACGGGTGTTCAGGTCTGTTGGACAGGTTGTGGGTGGGGGGGGGGAGGATGACGGGTGTTCAGGTCTGTCGAACAGGTTGTGGGGCTGGGAAAAATGTCCTCCAGCTGGCGCCACCATTGGTTCGGTCTCTAATAAAACGGTTAGCTTTGTGCTAAAAGCTTGAAAAAGTGGTCTGGAATTAAGGGTCTCGTTAATATAGGGGAGGGGTCTCGAATTGAACTGTTTATAGAACGCTCTTGTGGTTTCATAATGTACTCATATACCAACTCCCCCGAGCATTTACGGGGACAGTAAGTAGGCCTATGTATGAAGCACTCTATAATTAAATAATGTACTCTCCGTTATTGATTGGCTATGTGCGTGTGATTGTCATGTGAGAAATTTTAACTTTTGTCAAATGTTTTTTCTAATTCAAAACTGCTGATTTGATGCACATACACCATTTGGATCTTTCCTGCAGGTTTGGACGGCAAGTCTACTCGGGGACCTAAGGGTGAGGTTGGAAGTAAAGGTCAAAAGGGAATGAAAGGTCAAAATGGCACGCAAGGATCCATAGGAGACCCCGGTCCGATGGGTCCCAATGGGCCACCAGGTCCTAAAGGAAAGGTTGGACAAAAAGGCACTACTGGCCCCCCTGGTAAGTAGTTCCTATATTTGAATGAAGACACATTATATTTATTATTCATTTATGACGAAGACAAGGCGTCATAATTTAGGCTTAAATATCTTTATTTTAGCAATTGGGCACATAAAATATATATTTCTTGGGAGATCTTGCACCTTAACATAAATTTGCTATTATTATTAATATTAACAATTAACTGAAGTTTACTGCTAATGGACTTTAATGAGTATAATAATATATTCTATACATCTGTATTTACATATTTATGTGTCTGTATATGTGGGTGTGGATATTTTCACATACCACACCCACATATTACACATAAACATATATAGGAATATGCCTGATCATATACATTAATGGATCACTCACAAGTATACTGAGATTTACATACAGATGTGTAGGACATATTGTAGTAGTCAATGCATAGTCATTCGACCGTAACAGGCCTTTGTCTTATATACTTTGCTTTTTTAATATACGATTTAGTCCACTGATGAATCCCTAACCGGCGAAACTTTTGGAATAAACCTGAAACAACATATTATGCCTTTGAAGTCTTTTTTGTTTGTTTGTTCATATCAACCAAGGCATGGGATCAACATTGTATTCATCATATATATATATATATAAGATGTGTATAAGAGACAGATCTTAAACTTGTCTTTCTTGAGTTTGGGACTATTATGTGTTTAAATAACTTAAAAAGATAAAACTAAAAAATGCCCTAAAAAATGCGCGCCAAGCGCGCAAAATATTTTTGTGTTTTTAATTTCGTCGGAATTGATGAAAACTATCTAAAATGTGCAATTTATAGAGGAAATTGTCTTACCGTAATAAATCATCAAAGAAAGGTAAATACAGTGTTCGAATAAAGGACTTAATAAATACATCGTGTAGCATAGATCTCAACGAATGTAGTCCAGTAAATAAATGAATACATATATATACATTTATAAATCACATTGTTTTAGCTCGATTCCCCTACTCTTGACTAACATGGCCTTCGTTGAAAAACCACTTTAACATGCGCATATGTCCTCTCACCTTTACAACGCACACAAAAAGTATATGATGTTGATTCTTTCAGGAGCGACGGGGAATTATACTTTACTTGATGAAAATGGAGAAGTGATTTCAACGGGTACCTTGCGAGCCATTCATTTGCGTGGAAATGGAGGAGGCAACCGGATGACTGGCACTGCAAGTCTAGGTAAAATAATGCACTAAATGCATACTACCAGGATGGATTCAGGGGAAGGGGTAAATCCCAGCCATAATATTTGAAAATTTAAAATAAAGAGGCAAAAAATACATTTATTACAAGTTTAAGGTTCCGGCCATCTCGAGGTTCCATAACCATAGCATCTTATACCTCAACCATTCGAGCAGGCGGTCTGGACTTATCTGTAAAATCACCAACTCCTCTATTTAAAATTCCTGGATCCGCCACTCTGGAACATACACAAATCACAGAATTCAAGAAAATATTGCTGCAATTACACAATCGGATCAATCAGAGAGTAATTAACTACTAGTTATCAAATTAATTTTTAGGTCAATTTAATTTTCCTTTTCTATAGGCTATATACAGTATTTGATTTTTGTATGTTTCTTTACTTATGAATGCACCAGCGTTTTGTATGAGTGCCATTTTAAAACGGATACAATAAATTGAATTGATCAAGTATTCGTCTGACCAGTTACTGTAAGCCGTTTAACATCAGAAAATAGATCGATCGATCGAAGACAATCATTTAATCAATTAATTATTAAAAAACACAACGGGGGTTCGCATGGTATAGTTGGTCTATCATTTGAAAGATATCCATAGGACTACACTATTTTTTTCATCTGTCTACCCATGGTCTACCGATAACCACAAAACAAAACACCGCATTGTCTGCTGCCCTCTAGTGGCGAACTTTTTTTTTTTTTTTTGAATGCTACAAACAGGCCGCCAACTAAAGTCGATATTACTTGGAATAATTTTACAAACAACAGTTCTAAAATGAGATGCAATACCGTATTACTTTATTTATTAAAATTTCAAATTAATATTCATTATGAAAACGACTTCTACTAGGGGGGGGGGGCCTATATATTTTATAATCAGTATAATTCTGAAATACAGTAAATGCACGCTACTTCATGTTGCCCATTATTTTATAAGTAATTTTCTTTTGACCACTTAAAAAAAATGTATTACATTGTTTTTATGCTTCAGGTGCATTCGGTGAGATGAAGAAGTGGGAGGTTGCTACGAAGACAGATGGTTTCAACCTAAGCACAGATGGCAATGTGACTGTCTCCCAAAAAGGTCAATACTACATATACAGTAAGGTAGGAATGAATCAAATAATTATCCTTTTAATGCCATGATTGTGGAGTGGTTTCTTTTTTGCTTGTTCTGTAATTTTCCTAAAGTCTGTCGTTAGTTAATATTTTTTTGAAAACGTAATTCGGCGTTTTTGGCTGCCATGATTTATGTTTTTAATAAATTTTTATTGAATAAATAATATAATATATATATACAATAAGCATTCTTCCTATATTCACGATTCGGAACGTTGTAGGAGAATCATTTTATCCTAAAAAGATATACAATATTATAATATATATATATATATATAT
>NW_022749760.1:630200-663928 GCF_011630105.1 Anneissia japonica
GAAATGTATTTGTTTCAATCTTTCTCATTGGTTGATGGATACAACTTATTTCATCCATTTTTTTAGGTTACTAGTGTGCTTTGTCCTTCACATTATATTTTACAATTTCAGATATTATTCTACGACAACAAAGCATTCTTCACAGCTGAAACCAGGATCAATGGAAAGTCTTACTTGAAGTGCAGCGGACAACGAGCTGTCGCAGCGCAGAAGTTTGGCTCCTGTACATCATATGGTATTGCCCAACTTGAGTCTGGGGACAAAGTTGGGGTCAAGTCAGTGCTTCCATACAGTTTTGTGGACATCAGAAATGATGCAAGCTATTTTGGCCTGATAAAACTCAATTAGGCCTAAGCAGTGTAATACTTGCACTGTACATCTATTACCTCACAGACCTGATACAACAATAAATTGTCAGGCTGTTTAGTAGTACAATGTTGTCCGAGTTGGTAAATGACCAGCATGTGTTGTAAACCATGACAAAATGACAACTGAATTACACATTTAAGATTCAGTCACATATTCTATATTTCATAAATTTCTATTCATATCAAAAATTTTTGCTTGCATTATTCTTTCATGTTTATATTTTTTAGAGTACTTAATTATACAGTATACTTTCCATATTTTTTAGTGTTTTTGTATATAAGCAATACAGTTGAACTTGCCTAAGTCGAATCCAAAATTCCATTGAAATATTGTTCGACTTATATAAAATTTGACTTACAGATTGTAATAGAAAACACAACAATTTGGCATGTAAATAAGATCGACTAAGAATTTATTCGACTTAGGCAAGTTTAGCTGTATAGTCTGTTGGGCTGCACATTTTAGTTGCTTATTTGCATGCATCAACAACTTTATTTTTTTAAATGTACATTTAAATAAGATATTGAAAAATTGAACAATAACCAACCCCTGAAACCTATTTTATAATTTATATCAGTTTAGGCCTAGTTTTAATCAGCTGGAGATTTTTAAAAATGTGAGAAAACACAATATATAAAATTTGAATCACATTTATGTAAAGAAATGAATGAGCCCCAGTCTATTAATGTTAAAACCATAACATGGAAAGTAAATATTTATTTTCCCACAAAACATAATTTAGCTTTAAAATATTCATATAATTTATGAAATTTTGTGTTTCATGATAAATATTTGCTTAAAAATTTATATACATTTATTTTAACTTTAATAACATTTTTGATAACATTATTTCATTAAATACAGAATGTATTATAAGAATTGTGAATTTTTTTTTTCGTAGAGCAACAGGGAGTTTTAAACCATTCACTTTTTACATTGGTACAGGATTCATTTATATAATCTTATGTAACATATTATTTAAACATGCCTTGCCCAATAACACAAGGTGTCAGGCCTTGCAATCGAACTCCCACACTACATACATATTCAGAACAATCAAAAGGCATATCTTCCTAGGATATTCATTTATGAGAAGCAGGATGCCCAACAGAGAATCTGATAATTTCATTTTCGAATGAATGAATGTGCCAATAATGAAAATGAAATATTTTGTTTGGTTCGAGTCAAGGTTTAAGTCCAATCACTGACACCCCTCTGCTGAAACAAATCACTGAATTCATCACAATCACAGGTTAAACAAACCACAATATATAGTGTCTTCAAGTAACCAGGATTAATGTGATCTCGCTTGAAATTTCCTTATGAACTTGCGAGACTCCACAATGCTGACATGTAGAATACACTTACTCTATGCATTAACTTCCTTTAACTTGTAAACAACCTTGTGAATCTTCAACCAGTTCGAGTGAGTTTAAAAGACTAAAGTTATGGTCAATTTCGTTCAATGAATCAATGGTGGTGTTGTGTTGAGAATTAGGACTTTTTTTATTCATATTACCATATTCACCTTTTTCTTGAGTAAAATCAAGTTGATAAAAATCTCCAAAATGTGGTTTATCTTTCTTTTGTCTACTAGTGTGTTTCTTCTGGAGTATATGATTATTATTCCAACCAGAGTCTTGCAAATTTGACATCAGTTCTTCAGAGTCAAGAAGAGATTCTTGCAATTTTATGTTGGGTCTCTCTGTTTCAACACAAGTCTCTTGTAATTTTAAGTCCTCAGATTCAAGACAAGATTCTGGCAACTTTAAGATGGGTTCCTCACTGTCGAACTCATGCAATTTGTCTTTCAGGTTCTCAGAATCAATACAGGATTCCTGCAGCTTCAAGATTTGTTCTTCAGAGTCAAGAGTAAACCTGAGACTTCTAAAAGAATAATCTTCACTGAGCAATGTTTCACTAGAGGGCTCACTTTGGTGGATCATGCCAAAATTTTCTGACCAAGTCTGTGATTGTGAACCATTAGGTAGAATCTCCGAGCTTTTCTCATTTTCTGTTGAAACATTCTTAAAACCTCGTTCAAGAATAGATTGATGTCTCGTATTCTGAAGAATCAGTGCAGTCACTACATCCACATTCGACTTCATAAGAACATTCTCATTCTCTGGTGTTTGCACTGAGTGTATGTCAAAATTCTCAGAATTGTCAATTTCATGAATTTTCTGATTTGATGAATTTCTATGAAAATTATCACTTATTATATAAGAGGCATTAGTTTCATCTCTTGAATTATATGAACTTAATTCAAATATGTCAATACTATCATTTGAAGCCTGGCGAGAGCTTTTGTTATCAATAACATGACTGCTTCCCTCGTTGGTTTGAATCTTACTGTGCTTTGTAACTCTTGCACGACTGGCCTCTATGGTTCTGTTACTACTGCACTTGTCATAGTTCAATACACTATGCTGGTTCATAATATTCAAGTCATATCTGTCTGTCTTGCATTGAAGTGTGCTTGCATCATCTGCTGAAACATGATAGCACCCTCTATTGACTGGTGATGATGGATAGTTAACAGCTGATAGTGGTATATGCTTTTGTGATGATGCTTCTTCAAACTTAACATTTGTCCACATTCCATCAATTGTGGCAGTTTGACCTTTGATCTGCTGGGGTTTCTCAGTTGTATTGTGATCTGAAGTGTAAAAACAATGGAATTTTTAAAAATCTATTCAACATAAATTTTTTTTTTAAATGGTCAGAATATGTAAATAAAGACTACATCAACAATGAGCCAGTTGCCGCACTTATATTAGAAGCATTATATTTACTCCAAAAAATGTAATACTCAGAAAATTTACACTGTGCACAATTTTACACTTTTCAATAATCAGCACTGGCATACATCAAATATATTTTGAATATAATATGTAAATAAAATATAATATTGTGATGGGGATAACCTAATAAGGCCAAATAAAATTAATTGATAATTTCATGTCCCGCACTCATAAAATTTTGGAGCCTCATAAAAAAATTTAATATTTGCTTTATTTCAAAAAAACTATCTATTTTCCATAGAAAATAAAAATAAGGATGATCTGAAAGATTGTTGTCAAAGCCTCAGTGGTGGAAACTTAAATGGCAGAATACATTACAAATTCATTTTATTATTATATTATATATTAAATTTTTATTATTTACTGTTTACCATAGTAAATAGTAAATACCCTCACGAAAAAATTATTTCAAATTCTGGACATGAAAGTAACAATTAATTTTACTTAATTAAAACTTTTACTTTTTTTCTGAAATTTCCATTTTTAGTGCGCTAGTTGAATAAAAATAAAATTTTATTTTCATTAGAAATCATCATTATTGGCAAGCAGGGGGTTCACTAAACAAGGTATAAAACAGTCTTGCCTAATAAACAAACAAAATGTTCTCTTATAAATTACAATTGCCTCACTGCATAAATTTTTAAAATAATAATTTAAACACTATCACAACAACATTAACCAACAACAACACCAACATTATTTTAACGATTTAAATGTTTACAAATAATTTTGATTCAGATAGGCATTTATTTTTCATCTACAGTAAGCCTTGGCCTACAGTACTGTAGATTACTGACTATAAATTTGTGGCCTGAAAAAATAGGACTATAAATGCAGATGAGAAAGGGAAATAAGTATCTTATGTAAAATTAAGTAGAGACTCACAGTGATGGGTGCAGCTGTTTTCCTTTCCGGAATTAAAATTTGGGAAAAAATCTGAGAGTTTACTCTGCTTAACAGCTGTCACCATGCCAACTGGTCGTTTAGAAAGTCTTAGGAGCTTGAACCGTCGCTGCGACAACCGTTGCATATTTGATTCAAACTCCTTCAAATCCTTTAAACGTGTATCATAGGAAGAAGATAGTGAAAATAGATTAAGTACACTTTTAAATGATATTCATGACGAAATGTGAGGTAGTACGGTGCCAAGAGTTAAATTGGTCTTGTTAGTGGTTTGTTTGGAATTTTCACAAAAAAAAAGTTATTATCTTTAATTCCTTTTGTTTTGCCCTCCATACCTTTTATTGTGCATTTTCCAAGCTTACCTATGTGAACCCCTTATGGGGTTGTTGGGTTGTATCATACATGGCATAGGTAGGGAGAGGGGTGCGGATGCAAATTAAATTGGGTTTAAAAATACTAAAAATGATCCATTAAGTTTTTATTGGAGTAGGGATTTAGTTCTGCACTCTCAATTTTTACAAAACCCCCGGCCGTTTCGCACACCCACTCCCAGACCAAATCCAGCCCCACCCCTGTATTATATTATACAGGAATCAAATAGTTCAATAAAATGAGATAAATCAATAAAGAAAATGGAATTTAAATTGTAAAATGCAAAATTACGGTTAATCTATTTCATTTAAATACATTCAAGTTTTCATGTGGTAGATTAATCCATTGGAAAGCTACGTTTCCATGATTGTTGTTCTATTCACAAGTTGGTAACACTTGAATATGCAGTCTACGTATGACTTTATACAAATGTTAATCTGTTCATTGCCTGTAATTTCCTCTAATAATATTCAGTCCGTTTTTGTGCAATCTAATCCAACCCAACATACTATTGTTACTTCAAACCCTCATGTAATCTTTCAAATCAAATTAAGCTTTTTTATGTTAAATCCTTAATTCTTTTAAAAATTTAGGATTAATTACACTTAAACTAACTTGCACACTTGACCTTTAATACTTTTTTTGGCACATATTTGATCCTACAGAGTCAAAGCAAGACAATTAGAACTTCTCACAAAGTGGCTGTTACAACTGCCCGAACATTAATTGGAAGCACAGTGAGAAAAATGCTAAAAGCAACTTACTGTTCTAATAGAAACTCAAGTTCAACAAATTCTGCACACCTCATAACCACTTTGTAAAATATTGAATTTTCAAGGTGGATAAAGTGGGGGTGGCTCCATATTTTCTACATATTAGTACAGTAGACTGTAAAAATCAGTTAAATAAGTCTTTTAAACCCCAAATTGTCATATTTTTTAAGTGGCTTGGCCTCCCCTGGACCAGTTTTGAAATATTTGGAGAAATTGCCTGACCACGCCCACTTTTTCATGTTGGGGGACATCGGATCCCAGGCAGGGGTCTGATGTCTCCAATGCCAGAATTTTCTTCAGTCACTTTAAAGCTTGATTGAAGACTTGTTTGTTTTTTTATTAATTTTATTATACAGTACGTCACTATTTTATTTCCATGCCAGTGAGTTTTATTAGCTTTAAGTAGGATTTGAGGCACCAATGTCTGAGACTCAACAGGTGCTGCCCAGGGTTCACTTAGATCAATCCCTGGTTAGCGATGAGGGCGTATCATATACTGCGTTTTTTGGTGTTGGATTTGCACTTTCATCTTTATTTTTTTATTCTTTCACATTTCCAAACATCTCTACACTTGTTTTTACAGGGGATAGAGACTTTTGTTATTTTGCGCTTCATAAATTAAAAACCATTAACCAAACATAGTGATATACAGTATTGAGTTAAAGGCCTAGCAGTGGCGTAACGCCTGTTCCATCTCGTGTGGCGGTCTGCTTGGCAACTGACTCCTAGGGGTCGCAAAGGCGCCCCAAACCAGAGGGTAATGTGCCTCTGACATCATGTGTTTTGACATAATGTGTCTCTGACATTGACTGCAGGACATATAATATATCATATCCAGTGACAGCCCCCTAAATTTGTAAAAAACAAATGGAGGTACTGTAAAAAATTTCCGGCCATCACAACGACCCTCCAAGGGGCGAATACAGGTCCGAAAATTTTGTTTTCTAGAAACCCGGAAATATCCTCTGAGACATTTTGGGCGATCAATAATTTCTTTTTCTTTCTTCTATTTTCTTCTTTTTTTTTTTTACTTTCCGAAAGGGGGCCGGCTCGCCCCTCTTCCTAAATCCACCACTGCCTCCCTGGCCTCCTCTCTTTCAAATTCCTACTAAATCTGCCACTGATATATCATTTTTTTTTCGTCACAATGGAACTGGCCGAAAAAGGGCTTTCAGACTCGAAAAGCCACAGGGCCCCCAGCCCCAGTGTTACACCACTGAGGCCTAGACCCTATTTCTGCAATAATGTTTGCAGAAATTGTCCCTTACTTTTAAAGAGAATTTTAGACTTAAATTTTTGTGTGTGAGGGGGACTTATTGGGGGACTTATTATTGGCGCAAGCCCTACTTTCCATGCTGGCTTCCTAGTGATATTACTTACAGCAGCAACCACATCTTTACCTGTTTCTTATTCCTTGTAGTTAGCCATGTGCCACATGTAGTCTCAGCTTCATCCACTTTGCGTTTACTCATGTTGAATGCCTCAACCTGTAAACATAATTGACAGAAAAAAGGCTTCGCTATATCATTCATAATTTATTCTTTTAGTATCCAATATAAAAACAAATCACCACTCAGTAAACTAATGATTAATAATTTTCAGTCATGAGGCCTATTATCACAGTGAAGAGTATAATATTAAACTGTATGGCATGGCGTTATGGACACAGCAGAGCCAACGTATCTTCTATCCAAAAGACAGATAGTTTTGTTTTTTTAAATAGACCATCAATGAGAGGTCCAGGACCAATCTAAAAAAAGAGCTTCACATTTATTATTTATTCGCACATAGGCCTAGAACTAGGCCTACATCAGTCAGTTAGGCCTAGCTAGGTAGGGCCTAGCAATAACCATTAATAATTAATAATAAACAACCACCACAAACTTATGAAGGCCCAGGAAGTTGTGTTGTTTCTAACCATAATTGCTTAGCTGCTCTCTCTAGGCTAGACAGGGCCTATACATACTAATCTATTTTCCCTAGGCCTAGTCAAGGCTTCCTTGCCTCTCTAGCCTAGGCAGACGATAGCTTGATGAGGCTTTGAGCTTGATTGTGTAGCTCTAGTCTAAGGCCCAAAGCGTAAGCCTAGGCCTAGGCCTATGTAAATTCAACTCATAATTCACTGATTTAAAATTAAGGTAGGCCTATTTATTAAAATAATGTTTAATCATGAACCAATTCAAGTGGTAATATTAATAATTATTATGGTTGCAGTTAATCAAACTAGGAGAAGGCCTAATGTAGGCTACTTACGAAATATCCAGGCAGATACACTTCGAAGTTCGCGGGAAAATGGACAATAATTAGTAATCAGTTCCGGTGGACGGTGTGCACGCCCCCCACGTCGTATCCAATCAAGATTGGTAGAGAGCGAGGATAGGCCGGCCTGGTCAACGCGATCATGCATAAAAAGAGCACGTGAATTATCATATATTGACTAACAACAAAACGGAGCTGAGAGATTATACAGCGTTGTCAACCTACGTTTTGTCAATGTTATCATTGACGGTGTTTTTTCGTCTGATAATTTCAATCCGCAACAATGGTATCTCTTTTTAGGAAATAATCAGAGTTGTCGATAGGCCAAACTCCATTAAGGCCATACATCAATGCTGTCTCTTATACACATCTAGATGTGTATAAGAGACAGGTTAAAGGCCTAGCAGGCCTCAACCTGTAAACATAATTGACAGAAAAAAGGCTTCGCTATATCATTCATAATTTATTCTTTTAGTATCCAATATAAAAACAAATCACCACTCAGTAAACTAATGATTAATAATTTTCAGTCATGAGGCCTATTATCACAGTGAAGAGTATAATATTAAACTGTATGGCATGGCGTTATGGACACAGCAGAGCCAACGTATCTTCTATCCAAAAGACAGATAGTTTTGTTTTTTTAAATAGACCATCAATGAGAGGTCCAGGACCAATCTAAAAAAAGAGCTTCACATTTATTATTTATTCGCACATAGGCCTAGAACTAGGCCTACATCAGTCAGTTAGGCCTAGGTAGGGCCTAGCAATAACCATTAATAATTAATAATAAACAACCACCACAAACTTATGAAGGCCCAGGAAGTTGTGTTGTTTCTAACCATAATTGCTTAGCTGCATGCTCTCTCTAGGCTAGACAGGGCCTATACATACTAATCTATTTTCCCTAGGCCTAGTCAAGGCTTCCTTGCCTCTCTAGCCTAGGCAGACGATAGCTTGATGAGGCCCTGAGCTTGATTGTGTAGCTCTAGGGGGTGCAGGTCAACTCGGCCACAAGTCAACTCGGCCACAGTCAACTCGGCCACAGTCAACTCGGCCACAAGTCAACTCGGCCACAAAAATTTCCGCTTCTGCCAACTCGGCCACAAGTCAACTCGGCCACAAGTCAACTCGGCCACAAATCAACTCGGCCACAAGTCAACTCGGCCACAAGTTATGTAATGTAAATCTATGTTTTTGCATCCTTTTTCTTCAATATATGATTGAAATAAAGTACACAGTATGTTTTAGTAAAACAGGACCACCACACTACCAAAAGAGATTTGAATGCTATTGCCTATGAATTAAAAAGAGTTATTTATTAATGTGTTTGTCTTCTGTTTACTCATTCTACTTCAACAATAATATTAAACAACAATAACGACAATAAATTAGTAAGATTTACATTAATAATACTAATTAGTCATTAAATGTGATAATAACAACAACAACATTAATAGTAATATTTATTTTAACAAATAGTAATAATACTAGTATGGTAATAATAACGATATTTAAATATCAATTTTAATAACTAATTAGTGATAATAACGATTTTGAAGGTGATAATAGCAATAATACAACAATAATAAATTAAAGATAATGTTTATTTTTATAATAATAGTAATATTAATTAGTAATAATAATAATACTTATAATACTAGGCCTACTTAGTAGTAATAGGGTAATAATATCGATAATAAAGGTGACAGCAACAACAATAATATTAATAATATGAGAAAAATACTAATAAAACGCCAATAACAACAACTTTTTAAATTACTATTATTAAAATTATAATACTAAGACTAATAAATAATAATAATAATAATATGAGTAATAATAATAAAAAATCGAAAATTATTTATTATTTATATGGTACTATAAATATATGTACTATATATATATGTAATAATAATAATATCAGCAAAAATTTGAACAATATATAATGTTAATGCTAAGACTAATAATTAATATTAAAACTAACGGTAATAAAAACAACAATAATAATAACAACAATGACAACAATAATAACAGCAATAATAATAATTAGTACAATGTAGTACCAGTAAATGACTTGTGGCCGAGTTGATTTGTGGCCGAGATGACTTGTGACCGAGTTGACTTGTGACCGAGTTGACTTGTGGCCGAGTTGACTGTAGCCAAACTTTCTGTGGCCGAGTTGACTTGTGGGCGAGTTGACTGTGGCCGAGTTGACTTGTGGCCGAGTTGGATCGAATTCGCTCTATCTAGGCCTAGGCCTAGTCTAAGGCTCAAAGCGTAAGCCTAGGCCTATGTAAATTCAACTCATAATTCACTGGTTAAAGGTAGGCCTATTTATTAAAATAATGTTAATCATGAACCAATTCAAGTGGTAATATTAATAATTATTATGGTTGCAGTTAATCAAACTGGGAGAAGGCCTAATGTAGGCTACTTTACTTACGAAATATCCAGGCAGATACACTTCGAAGTTCGCGGGAAAATGGACAATAATTAGTAATCAGTTCCGGTGGACGGTGTGCACGCCCCCCACGTCGTATCCAATCAAGATTGGTAGAGAGTGAGGATAGGCCGGCCTGGTCAACGCGATCATGCATAAAAACAGCACGTGAATTATCATATATTGACTAACAACAAAACGGAGCTGAGAGATTATACAGCGTTGTCAACCTACGTTTTGTCAATGTTATCATTGGCGGTGTTTTTTCGTCTGATAATTTCAATCCGCAACAATGGTATCTCTTTTTAGGACATAATCAGAGTTGTCGATAGGCCAAACTCCATTAAGGCCATACATCAATGTTAATAGTAGGTGCTAATTACATACCTGGTAGGCCTAGTCACTTCCAAAATCGTAGGCCCAGGCCTCCTTAATTGAACAATACGCAGAGGGATTTGATACATCACTGACAGTGTGAGTGCTGGAGGAATATCGACTGTCTGTACTCGACTTACGACTAAACGTAGGCCTACACTTTATTCATAAAATCATGAATTCGAATGGATATGTCAATGACAATGGCATTATCGGAACTATCAAGTTATTACATGAAGAAGAAGAACGGACAAATACGGGGGATGTTTACGTTTTAGGAGTTGATTTTGGTACAACAACTGTTCGCTGTCAAGTTTTCGATAGACATTCAAATATCGTTGGCAGTGCCAGACAGAAAGTAAGTAGCAGGCTAGAACCAGGGTATACTAGATCTGTTCAAGGCAGTAAGGATTGTCTTGGTTTTGTTTTAAGGTTATCCAGCTTTTATATAAATTTTAAAGGTGGACAATCAGTTTCAATTCTGTTTTTTCCTCCCACTCACTGATGCCAGTCACATCCCAGGCAGAGGCAGTCTTCTTCTTAGCTTACATACAAATATATGCTGTGTCCGACTGTTGAAGGAACTCCTTGACTGAGTTAAATGTGTTAAGTTATTGATACCGTAATGCACATGAATGTATTGGGAATCTCCTAAAAAATAAAAAAATTTGATTGAAAAAAAACCTATTTTCATGATGGATGAAGTTGTTAAGTAATTATGCATAAAATGGCATTTACATACAATGTACAGTATTAAAAATATGGTATAATGTACTTAATGTATGAATTTTGAGTTCAACTACTATGTCCCATGTTGAACAAGTCGTGATTCTAGTGGTAAATTCTAAAACACAAGACTGCAAGAGAATGTACAACAGTGACATAGGGCCTTCAGTATTTACAGTACTCTTCCAAAGAAAGGTGTCAATAAAAATCTCCCTCAAGTTACAAGAGTTGCCGGAAATCAACACAGACATTCATACTCATGCAACCAAGTAAAAATCTCCCTAAAACTGTAATCCATCTCATACTAACTTACGATTTTTGCTGTGTTATTTATTCTTCCTTTGTAGTTAATAATTTGACACCAAACAAAGAAAAATATAATGTATCCTGTCTGAGGTGTCAATCAAACTTAACAACTGACCATTCAGAACTGCTTAATCCAGGAATATGCACATGTCTTACAAAGATGTGTGTTGTCTAACAAGTGCACATGTTTCTGTACATTTACGCTATTGTTTTGTGGGACCTGTAAAAAGATTCAAGGGACAGACTTAGCGGAAAGACCCATTACTGTAGTTGAGTTGGGGGGGGTTTGATTGCACAAAAAGTCTTCTGCGCATGCGGGAACGTTAATTTCTCCTCGTCCCGTGGATTCTATGACGCAATTTTGCCAAATCTACATATGCAGAGAACGTAGGACGGTCACGCATGAGTGATTCTGTTCTTGCGTTGCATCGTCAAACAAATCAAAAGCTTCCTAATTATACTAAACTGTAGCTTATCTCTGGAAGTTGTTCCTGCTAATGTAGGACCCTGAACACATAAACTCGGACAGCGTCATATGATGCAGCCAGGGGATAGTCGCGTAAAATGTTCTTACGAAAACCGACAATAACTTGTGTTGGGCTGTGTCATATGATGCTGTCTGGAATGGCCATAAAGTGCCTTATTGAAACTGATATTAAGGTCATTATGACTGTTGCGTTAAGATAAGGAAATCTTTATGAGTGTCTGCCTCCTGTTTTCACTATCATTGTCAGTTTAATTATGACTTTACTGTACAATTAAGAATATGGGCCTACTGTACAAAATGAAGATAGAAATAGTTTCCATAGATATTTTCCATAGACGACAGAGGGCCACTATCAGGATCAAGATAAACAAAAAATAACATTGGCAATTTCTTGTCATTTCATACTGTAAGCTGCCCCTTTTTTAAGTAGTTAGTAGTAGCAGTTTATATACTGTACTTTTTGCCATTTTGGTAGTTGTTGCTGCCATTTTGTGTTTTATTGTCCTTTGGTAATTATCAAATTTGTTTATTGCTGTTCTAAACATAGGCCTACAGTTCAACAAAGAAAAAACATGAATTTAAATGGCTATACAGTAGTCTTAGATACTGCCTAGAACCATATTGAAGAATACACTGTATTCAGCTGAATTGTACAAATTAGTTACAATAATACCACATGAATTGAGCAAAACAAACTTGTACAAAAAAGTCAATATTTGAATTACACAAGTGTATATTTAAGTAATCCAATTCCAGATTAAGAAATCATTGCCCTTGCCATGACAACTAGGCCTATTGTAAATAACAGACCTAGCATTTTTATTCATGATTTGCTTTAGAGTTGTAGGATATGAAGCGAAATCCACAATGATCAATAGTTCGGCAGACTTGTCTATGTATTGCATGCTCTCCATGTAGGAAAATGCAAACCAGGTCAGTATAGTAGTCCAGGCTTTGTGATTTGAAAATGGCAGACGAGCAATAAAACACTCACCACACTCACCATGATTTGTTCAGGCGAGCAATTGTTTTGCGGGATGGCGCGAGGTAGGGGGACGAGGGAATACTGTAGGTGAACATTTCAATTGCTATCCTGTGCACCAACTAGAGTCAACAGGACATCAAATTTAACATCCAATATTTACATGTAGAGAAATAATAAAGTGCACTCTCCCAATACCAACACCCACACCCCCCTCCCCCTCGGGACCAGTTACGACATTCAGACTTCCGGAAAGTCCAGTTAGTGGAAGATATCTATTAAACCCTTCCCGAACAAGTCTGTTGTAGGCCAGCTAGGGCCTAGCCGCTGAAATAAGATGTAGCAATTTCCTACAAGCCTACGAAAAGTTAAAATTTCAGTATGTACAGTATCTGTTGTTTTGCTGTAACTCTACTGCACACCAAATTTAATTACCAATAAAAATGAATGCTTTTATATTGTTTTTACGTGCATTTTCAGTCTGATATTTTTTTTCCTTAAACACAGAACACTCTTCGTAGTCACAAATCCACTTGCTGGTCAGTTGTTGTCAACATCAGACATCAGGTCATGCCTTCTAAACTCTGCCAGCAAATTGGTTAATTTTTTTTCGTGTGGTCATGTGCAAACATGTGCTTGGCTGTGATGTGATCGCCAAAAGTTTCATAGTGCGTGACAGCTTGCTGATGCAAGCTCAGTGTATTGTCTATAATTTATATAGTAACTAAATCTAACAAATTAAAATTTTATTTCTTACTAATTTCCTCCGTAATTATATTGGCAACATGTTGAACTGAAAAGTGTCTTGTTTTAAGAATAAGTGAAGCTATGCATTTGTAATTTACACTGATGAATGTAACGACATCTAAATCCGAATAAATGTCAGCTGAAAGATAGTCAGCCATCCTAGAAACTTGCTTGAAACTTGAGTTCCGTCTTCATTTCAGGTTGATTCCAATCGATTTTAAGGAGGCGATAATTCACTTTATTAAACAATGAAAGGCGTAACTTTCACTTGATCTAACCATCTAAACTTTAACATTTACTGGTGTGTCATTTTAAAGCAATAATCTCTGGCAAAGCTATCGGGACAGCGAAAGCAGTTTATTCACAGGGTGTTGTGCTACAGTAAGCCTAGTTGTTAATTCCTAGACAGCAATATAATTGTGTTATTATTTCGCCCAGAAATCGTTTATTAACTGTTTATTTGTTGTGTAGAAGTTTGTACATTGTACACAGAAAAGTATAATGACCCATGATATTGGCTATTTCTTTAGCTCGGAAGTAACCAAATGCTTTTGAAAATAAAGATAAAATATAGTTGGGATTTCTATTAAAATAGGCCTGCTATATTGGTGCAAGATTTTCAAATTCTTTGTGAGCTATTTTTCACTCAACTGGAGAGGAATTTAGGTGCGCGATGGTGCGCCTTAAATCACAAGGCCTAGTAGTCTATTATTATAGTTGAAGCGGCCACAAGCCATTGAGGCACTTTCAGACGTTCCAACCCCTGTAGACCAGAAAAATCGGTAGAAGGGAGAATTTGCAGTTGAAGGGCGCCCCCATTTGCACCAATTAGTGAAAAGCACCCTCACCGTCGAAATATTCTGATAGCATAAATGTCTTTCGAGAGGTGTATAAATGTTTTTCATCCATTTGGCCTAGTAATTTCATGTATTTAACCATGCGAATTCCATGTTTTTTACGATCTACAGTAGGCCTAGCCTAGTGTATAGTTTTTGAAATTCGAGAGAACTTGAACAAATTTGGGAGACCGGGAGATAGCATGGAAATTGTCGAGACTCCCGATCGAATCGGGAGGGTTGAAACCTTTGCACCTTTGATGATGAACCGATACTACAGTACTGTATGTGGGGTCAGAGGTAAACTCCCTGGAGCTTGGTAGTCTAGCATGTAAATGATGAATTTTGTTACCATTTTATATATAAAATTGGTATTTTATGTAATATATAATTGTTTACTTCATGAAATGGGTTTGGCCTATTAAACTACAAGAACTATATTAGGAATCTCCATATTATCTGTGTTTTCAAATAATATGGAGAATGACATATGGATAGGAAAAAAGTGTTTGTTGTTCTATTAGCTTTGAATTGGATATTATTTTTCATCCAAATTACTGTTGCATTGCACTATAAATAATACTTTTATAATTTATTCCTAATTTAAATTTGCTGGTGGTAATCAAATTTTAAAATTTTTTCATAAAAAAGCCTGTAAACAGTCAAATTGTATGGCATTGTAGATCTGTGTATCATTAGAAATTGATAACTTATTTCATACTTTTTCATAACATTTTTTAGAATTTTTTTTTCGAACTTAAATACCAAAGTTCAGTATGTTTTGAAATGTGGAAAACCTCCCAAAATGCTGTGCTGCTATTTGTTAATTCAAAGATACTCAGACTGTATGCTATGTCATAATTGTTATTTCCAAACACCATATGGTGGACATGTTTTTAGCAGTTTATGGTTGCTGTGAAATCTCTAGAGGATCCTTGGATCCTGAAAGAAACAAAGGAATGATAAATTTTACTTTGGAATACTGTAATGTTCTCTTCACTCATTAGTAAATCAGGGAAGAAAAAATAATATATTTTTTTCATTTGAAAACACTAGTAACTATAAATATTTACTTATTTTTGCTATTTGCATTGTGAATTTTAACAGAATATTTTGTATTGTTTTGTAGAGAATAATGCTGTATTCTATCGCTTCCCAAACTGAGCCACAAAAATTTGCCTCCAACATTTTTTAGTTGGTCACAGAAAAATTACTGTACATATTAAAATAAGTCACATTATTTATGGATAATTGATATAAGGCCAAATTACCAATGTAATCCCTAGAAAAATGTTTGGGAATCAGTGCTATATTTTATTCTAATCAATGGCCACTGTACATTTTAAAATCATACGTATTTCCATGGTTCATCAGCATCTACTGTAGGTTAATAGTGGCACCAGTGAGGGTCAAGGGTCAATTTCCCCATCGGACAGACATGGTATTCCCATGGTCGGACTAAAAATATTAATTTACTACTGTAATATTATGATATAAAAACATAATTTTAGGCCATCCCAAACCATAAAATCTCTTCCCATGAACCACCATTAGGGATTTTAATCCGAGACCCTGACAGAGACTCAGGGTCGGATCCCTTGCTGGGGTGTATGACAATAATATTTACACTTTCACGGTTGTATTGTCAAATATTGGATGAGAAATTTGCTTCATTTAATTAACATGTCTGTCAGTGTTTAAGTTGTCATTGGCCAAATTGACAAATCATACAGTAATAAAAGCTGAATTTTGCTAAATCATTTCATTTAAAATTAGTCATAAAACTGTAGAATTAAAGCTATCGTTGCTTATTCTTTTGTTTTGGCTAATCAAATTTCTATTTGGCTAATTATTTTCATACTGAATTAATAGCTAAATTGCTAAATAGTTTTGGCCAGCTTAAATCCTGGTTTTTCCAATACGGTAAATTATATTCTCAATACAATATGGAATACTGTATGCTGTGACACAAAATAGAAATACTGTATACTGTACATGGTACAGTAGTTTGTATATAGTAGTTTGTAATATAAACCATAATATAAAATCAGTAAAAATGTTCTACATATTGAAATGTATAGTACTATAGGTCATTTATAATGATCAAATGAAGACGCTATCAAAGGAACCACTTCTGAAAATGTGGGTTGTCTGAATCACTGTAAAATGGGTCGTCCCAAATACAGTAATTTTCAATAATAACAGCTTTAGAATTTAAATTGAGCCTGGCAAGATAAAAATCAATTAATTTACTCTCTATTAAGTTTCATGATTTTTATCAGTAATCTGACAAATATTCCCAGGTACTCCATTTTATTCAAAAGTAGATTATCTTGATGGACAATTGTCTTTTCCTCTGAACTTTGGACAGGAATCCCTCATGGATGAAAATTAAAATCCAGTTTACAAAAAAAAAAAAAATAATTACATAATAATTGAGCTAAAAAAATTGAAAGATAAGTTAATTTATTTGTATTTATACTTTGTATATTTTAAAAGTAGGTTGGTGGTAATACTGTGTCTTTGTGAAAATTACATGAAAACAGGTCTATTCGTGTTAGCCATTTCAACGCCTACTGTGAATGTTAACATTTCCTAGGGAACATACCTTTTGTAGACTTTTAAATTTGCTGGTACAGCAAGCAATTTAAAAATTCTGCTAGTAAAAAGTATGTCAAGTCAATAAACTGAAAATTCTGCTAGTAAAAAGTATGTAAAGTCAATAAACTGATACTCAGTATTTAGATCCATGTTATTTGGATTTCATAATGATTTGATCTTTTAATATGTTCAATATTTAATAATATTTAATTAATAATAATAATAATAATAATAATAATATCACGAATTTATATGGCGCCAATTCCAAACAAAATCAAAGGCGCGACGCATGTGAAAAGCCACCGGAAAATAAATAGGTTTATTTAATAATTGTTTATTAATTTGTTGACATTCAAGTGATACTCTCAAATGACAGGCTTAACACCTGAAGGCATTAAAGAACTAAAGCTGCAAACAGACAGGAATGGAAGAAGCTAGTGGTTGTCTGCACCGTTGTTGAATGATGATGATTTGATATTAGGTTTTTCTATGTTTTTTGCTACAAATAGTGTTATTGATACCGTCATTTGTAATTTACTGTAGCTTCAATTACTTATTTTAAATGTATATATTTATCTGTTATCATGTTATGAACATTGAGTACCATAATGGAATTTTATTTCTGAAATCCAAGGTGTAACATCTGCAAACACATTAAAACAATTCAAATCAAAACTTAAACTGACCTTCATATATAAACTGTCATTTTAATAATAAAAATAATTAGAGTTGGGGAATTGAATTACATTGGTAAATAATCAGAGAAAACAGTTTATCTTATTTATACGGAGGAGTTTATTTTCTGTTCATTTTCATGTTTAATGTTGTTTTTGCTATCTTGAAGAGGGGCAACAGTGACAGACTCGTAAGAGTTTCTATGTCGTCCCTTGACCATTTTCAATGTGTACTGTAACTTTGATTTGTTTAATTTTCATGCATGTTTATATATTGTCGAATAAATGTTGAATAAATTGTATAGAGTACTCGCGTATAAAATATCAAATTATGATAGAAACCAGATGGGAATCTTAATGTATGCGCACAACATGCAAATATTAGATTTTTGAAATCATGTTCGTCTTATGTTTGGATCGTCCGTAACGAGCAAATTTACTTTTGTAATGAACCTACTAAATGTTAGTATGAATGAAAGCTATTTACTGTACTGTACAGTTATTTAGCTTCATTTCGGTGTGGCCGTAAATGTTCGAGCTCTGCTGATAATGATCAGCCCATCACTGTACACTTATTATTCATCATCATTGTGTGTGGCGAATAATTGAAACTTAACTTTAGTATCTTCTTAAAGAATACAGTAACAAAACACTGGAGCCTAGTGTATGCATTGAAAATACAGTAAACAGAGAACCTAATGTAAATTTGCATGGACTACATCTGTTGGTAAAAATAGAGCATCTGTAGGTGCTATCTGGGTTACTCCTACTCACATAACCCCGGTTATATTAGGATTTTGTACTATAAATATTTAATCATTTACTGGTCACAGAAACGTTACTCTACATATTAAAATAAGTCATTATTTCTGGATATTGTGGGGCGATATGTGACATTTTTTGGTCAAGTCGTGCACTTCTGGAAAGAAGCATGAAACTTTGTCCTAGGTGGTTTTTGAGTATGTCAATTCCAAAAATTGCGGCAACCACGATGTCACTACAACCGTTCCAGCCGAAAATGGGAAAAATCAAAGTGGCCACCAAAAAACATAATTTTGGCAGTTTAAAGGCTCTAAGTGCAATAATATTGTGAAAATAAATTATTATTCAAAATCTGAAAATGATGATAAAATTAAAATGGTTGAAAATGTTCGGGCTCTGCTGATAAAGATCAGCCCACCACTGCACACTTATTATTCCTCATCATTGTGTGTAGTGAATAATTAAAACTTGAAACTTTAGTATTTTCTTAAAGAATAACAAAAAACTGTAGCCTACCATTGAAAATACAGTAAACAGAGAACCTACAGTAATGTAATTTTACATGGATTACATCTGTTGTAAAAAATATAGCATCTGTAGGTGTATCTAGGTTAATCTTACTCACATAACCCCAGTTACAATATATTAGGCTTTTGTACTCTCGTATTTTTGTAAACCAGAGCTAATGTTTCGTTTTTGTTTGCTTTTTTATCCCTGTCATAGTCCACATGCTTACGCGTTGCTGCTGTATCGGCACAGTCAGGCAACCCCGCAAGGATTTATACTTTGTGGAGAAAAGTTACATGCATGCAGATAAAGTGCTTTGTTCAGGGACACAAGCAAAGAGACAGAAACTAGGCCTGGATCCAACGGGGAACGGGATATGTACCCCTCCTTCCCTGTTTTAACACCACATTATTTAGTTCCAATATAACAATGGAATTAGAAAAAAAATATACATTTACAATGACATTTTAATTTTGTAGCCACTGCTGCTAGTAGCCACTGCTGCTAGTAGCTTCTACTGCTAGCATGAGCGCAAATCATTGGGAGGGACACGGAGGTACCATCCCCGAAGATATTTTTAAGGGGTTTATTCCCCTTACTTTTCGACCAACATGTAATTTCATGAAGTCAAGAAGATGCCTGAAAATTGTTGAAATGAACTGCATGAATGACCTAGGCTTTAACGAAGGCGCTGTACAGCCGTAGAACTTGATGATGAATTTTACTAAAGTGTCGTTTCAGGCTTTCTAGATGTACTATTCCCTCAAATTTTCACATCTCTTCCCCAATCATGGTGAAGTTTAGGTGGATGTGATAAAGAACTCTACAAGCTCCATGCAGTAGCTCCCCCTCCTCCATTTACTAAATCTACCCCTGGAAAATCTGACCATGAGCTTGGGAGAGCTGCACCAAACTGCTTCCACAAATAACTTGGGTTTAACAACTACATTTTTTTAAATCGAATAGCTTGAATATGGCCATGATACCCGGTTCAATTCCAATCACTGCTCTCCTTTCGCTGGAGGAATGAAATGCAAAAGAAAATGGGCAGCGACTTTCAGATTCGTCTTATACACGGTCGACTTACGGTATACACGAGTATTAACCCATTCAATGTTTAATTTAATCACTGTATCGTGCTGTACTGTACAGTAGTTATCATAAATATGATTTTATTTACTTGTATCTGCCATTGCCAACACAAATACATACTGTATTTGTAATTTTCTTATTAGATTTTAGTTTCCCTTCGGTGTGGCCGTAAATTTTCAAGCTCTGCTGATAATGATCAGCCCACCTTTGTACACTTATTATTCCTCATCATTGTGTGCGGTGAATAATTGAAACCTGAAACTTTAGTGAGTACCTTCTTAAAGAATAACAAAACACTGGAGCCTACACATTGAAAATATAGTAAACAGAGAACTAAATGTAACTTTGCATAGACTACATTTGTTGGTAACAATAGAGCATCTGTAGGTGTTGTCTGGGTTACTCCTACTCACGTAACCCCAGTAATATTAGGCTTTTGTACTCTCGTATTTTTGTAAACCAGAGCTACTGTTTCGTTTTTGTTTGCTTTTTTATCCCTGTCATAGTCCACATGCTTAAGCGTAGCTGCTGTATCGGCACAGTCCGGCAACCCCGCAAGGATTTATACTTTGTGGAGAAAAGGTACATGCATGCAGATAAAGTGCTTTGTTCAAGGACACAAGCAAATAGACAGAAACTAGGTCTGGATCCAATGGGGAAGGGGATATGTACCCCTCCTTCCCTGTTTTACCACCACATTATTTAGTTCCAATATAACAATGGAATTAGAAAAAAATGTACATTTACAATGACATTTCAATTTTTCTATGCCACTGATGCTAGTAGCCACTGCTGCTAGTACTGTAGCTTCTACTGCTAGCATGGGCGCAGATGATTGGGAGGGACACGGGGGTACCGTCTCTAAGATATTTTCAAGGGGTTTGTGCCCCTACTTTTCGACCAACATGTAATTTCATAAAGTCAAGAAGATGCCTGAAAATTGTTGAAATGAACTGCATAAATCACCCAGGCTTTAACGAAAGTGCTGTACAGCCGTAAAACTTGATGATGAATTTTACTAAAGTGTCATTTCGGGCCTTCTAGATGTACTATTCCCTCAAATTTTCACATCTTATCCCCAATCATGGTGAAGTTTAGGTGAATGTGGCAAAGAACACTACAAGCTCCATGCAGTAACTCCTCCTCCCTCATTTAATAAATCTACCCCTGGAAAACCTGACCATGAGTTTGGGAGAGCTGCACCAAACTGCTTCCACAAAAAACTTGGTTTTAACAACTACATTTAATTTTCTTTAATTGAATAGCTGGAATATGGCCATGGTAGTCCTGGTTATTTGAAGGATCGAATGGTCTTTGTATTTAAACTTTATAATAATAAATTGAGCCTTTTAGAAAAACATCCTTGAAGCTTTGCATTCCAAGGTGTTTTTTGTGATTACTGAAGCTATTAAGGTATTTCCAGTAGAAAAGGAGGATTTTAAATTTAGCTAAATTGGCATTTAATCAATTGGTTCTAGATTTAGTACAGGATTTACTGTAGCTTCCAATTCAATTACAATGAATTCACTTCTTTTTATAATTTAAATGAATTTGAAATAACTCATTATCCTTGAATTCATGTTGTGTTTCTCTTCAGCATTGTCATCTTATGATAATGTAAATTTGTATACCTTGTGTACAGTAGGGCTGATACTTTGTATCTATTATTTTAACAAGATGCTCATGGTGGTTGATCTGTGGCCTAGTAGCTCATTCTAGACTTTCTTCATCCCTAAATGCCTGTTTATACTTGCAACGATAACGATAAAAGGCTAAAGCAATTGCTCATAATAGAAAATAAAGAAATAAGAGAAATTTTTAGACTACAGCAATTTGATTATAATTTATTGTTTATATACAGTAAAAAAATGTTTTGACAAATCACATCATAATCATGGAAAAATGAGGAATTTGTAGTAGTAACAATGATTTTAACGTTTTTTCCATGATAATGATGTCATTTGAATAGATTTGTCAAAATATTTATCGTTATTGAATCATGCAAGTGTAAAAACTTATTTTTTAATTTTCTATGAACAACTCCTTTTTAACTTTTTATCGTTATCATTGCAAGTATAAATAGGCCTTTATGGGTAAATTTTGTCTCTGATTTTCCATATATTTATAAGCAATTAACTTAGCCAGCTAAATTGTTGTAGCAACTGTGGATGTGCTGAACTGTGGAGAGTACCAGGTTCAATTTCAATCACTGCTCTCTTTGCGCTGAAGGACTGAAATGCAAAAGAAAATGGGCAGCGACTTTCAGATGTGATGTTTAAGCCGTTGGTCCTGTGAGCCAAATGGTCCATGTACACGTTAAAGAACGCAGTACAGTATACTCTTCAGGAATGAGTAGTGGTTGTGTAATGCCTATAATCACCACCTGAAGGATCCCACTGGAAAAAGTCTTTGGACTTTTGTAGGTTGTCCTTGCTGTTTAAATCCATTCTAATATTTATACAAATTCACTGAGACATTGTTTAAAAGGTTTTTGTGGAGGCGTTCAGAAAGGAGGCACGTACAGTAACGCATAAGAAAAACATGATTTATAAAAATGATCTGATTTGCATGAGATGATTATGAAGTACAATGTGAGAAATGAATGGAAGGGATGTAGTTATGGTGGGTGGGGGCCATCCAGGCTTGAAATTTTCCACCCAGTCTAAAGCTAATTTCATGGCCCTGCACCCACCCTTATTAACCCACTTTCCATCCTTAAAATCCACTCTTATTATTTAGAGTTTACCAATATTATCACGCACCCACCCCCAAAATGCCTATCAACTGTCCTTAGTTTTCTTCAACTATAACGCTTAATGGAAAAAAGATGTATTTTATAATTAGAAAACATAAAAAGTACCATAATCATGGAGAAAATATTAACTTAAGAATAAGAAGTGAAAGGTAGCTAAACAGGTAATAGAAAAAGGAGGTCATATTTTGAGAGTGATTAAGTTTGAAAGTAGGATATTAACAGGGCTTCCAAGTCTCCCGGATTGGGCTGGAGTCTCCAGGAATTTTGGTTCATCTCCCAGTCTCCAGGAAATTCCACATTTTCTCCTGGAAATTCCACATTTCCTCATGGAATTTGAATTTTTCTTGGATTTCTCCAGAGTTTTACGAGATTTTCATAAATGTTCCCATTCTTGTGCATTAAATATGGCAGACATATCTTTTATTGAACATGTACTAGGCAGCAATAAGTTATTAACAGTGCCCTAAACCTGCCCAAGCCTTTTATTAACTTAAAATAATATTCTCTCCCACCTTGTTGCCCAAAAAACATTATACAATACACTCGTTCAGACTATTATAACTAAAGAAATAAACACTAGATGAAACCTATTTACCCATGTACCATGTACTGTACAGCATTGTAATTGGCCTTTATACTGTATAATGTTTGTAATAGAAAAAGTTTTACTGGGATACTAGTAATTTATAAACCCTTCCTACATAATACGAACGTTATACAAAGGTCAGTTAAAATACAATACTGTACAGTACATGGATAAATAGGTTCATCTAGTTTTTAGTATTAAATTTCTTTCACAGTAATTAAAAACCAAAATGTTTTGATTGACATATAGGCTTCTCAATAGGAGTCTATTGTAGTAACACAGCTTATTGTAACATTTGAATCGACATACAACTTTGAACATGCATGACTGAAGAAATTTATGTAAACATTAATGGGTGTGTTTGTACTGAATATTGAGAAAGAAAAGGTTCTCTTATTATTGGTTAATTATCAGATTACCAAGATAAGAACCGCATTGCAACTGCATTTTGACTCCACATGAAATGGTTACCAGGCTGATACTCTACATATGCATGATGTAACATTACCCAGAATGTAATTTAAAATTGCCTATAAAATGAAAACTTTAACAAAACAACATTTTCGCGTGACTATTAAGATGCAAACAAACAATGATGATTCATCCTATCCGAATACTAGCTCATGTCTGTATTCAAATAAGCAGTGGTTAAACTTTTATTCTTACAGTACTGTAACTGAACAAAATAGAATATTTTGTTGTGTTGTAAACAGAAGTTTGATATTTGTTTAACTGATTTCTCCTAATTATAATATATTTGGTAGGCATACTATGTAAGTGATAGGTCCTACTGTATAGATTAATGCTAACGCATAGATTTTGCAGAATCATAAAAAATTAATTATAAATGAGGGATCATAGCTACTGTATAAATAAGTGAATATTGGCTTGCTTAAGGTACTCCAAATGACAAATTTTATATCAATTTTAGCAGGATATTGGCTACCATATCACAGTTAATCTCACTTACTGTAGTAAACGATTATTCATCATTTTAACTATAAAACTAGTTTCTGAGTATGCTTTAAAAAGCTCTACTATATAATGTATTACCAAAGCAGACTTTGAATTATGATTACAAGTATGGCAGGGGTAAATGGAGAAAAGTACCACATCAAAAGAATTCTTGTAAGGTACAGTACTGTAGATGATGTTTTTCATTTATTTTAAAAATTCTCATTGTATAACCATAAAAGATATTGCTTCATCCTAAATTGTGATCCAAATATATTGTTTTCATTGTCCAGGAAACCCAGTGCAATTTTGTCATTCGTACTATTCGTTGGTGCTTTCAAAAGCGAACATTTTATTTGGCACACTTAATAAATGTTCCGTCTTAAGGCTTTTTGACTTTATAATATACAGAAATAAGGAAGATTTACATTTTTACTTGGAGAAAATTGAAATTGTTAATTGACTTTTAAGACAGTGTATCAGACAAGCATGGCCAGGTTAAAAGTATAACCAGTACAAGCATGTTAAAAACATGACTTTAGCAATAATGTGAAGCTTTTTGGCCGTGGCATTACTGTACACTATAAAAATCAACTTATTAAAATACATCCTTAAAGCTTTTAAAAGCTTATAGGCCTATACATTGACAATTTACAAAATTAAATAAATATGAATTGTGGATTAAATTAACTGTATTCAAAGAATTTTCCCAGACCAATATTTTATCCCTAGGGAGCTCACTCTTAAATATTTCTGTACGAGGAGGTGCCAAATTTTTGGGGTACCCTGTATATTTTTTTAGGACTTGGTGGCACAGGTGTGGTAAATATGGGGGAAGTTTAAGCATTTATGGGGTATACTTGCGCGGACAAGTGTGGGAAATAACCAGGGTGAAATTGGTAGTCCCAACAGTATACTACAGTTTACAAAGCAACAATAGCTTGTGATAGTACATTGAAGATTATTTTTAATAGTAGAAGCTTTGTATTTTATTTATGTTGACATTGATGTTGATAATGATTGTAGTGGAGATGAAAAGAGGATGGTGAAGATTATGTTGATGGTGGAGATAAATGGAAAAAGAAGATGATGATGATGTGTTTACAGCGAGACTTTTTGTAATTTGCACTATAAATTTAAAAACATCAACCATTAAAGGGAAAAAAAAAAACACCTAGTAGTTGTACAAGACCTTTGTTTTAATTCAGGATTTTCACATTTACTATCTAGCTAATAGAAGAAGGTAAGAAGTGAACTCTCAATGAAGTCTAATCACAAATTATTATTTATGTTACATTACTGTAATTTCATTTCGGGGTGGGTGGGGAGATGTTGTTAGCAAAGAATAGTTATGAGATTTTCAGGTCCTTTAGACCAGTAATTTAATTTAACAATTATGCTAATCTATGTGAAATAAAATTTTTTCATCCATAGGTTCAGCTACATTGTCCTCAAGATCACACTATTGAGCTTATTCCAGACACTGTATGGGCACAGTTTACCACTGTTGTAAAACAAGCAATATCAGGTACTATACTTTTAAACATCATTTTTTTAAGAATATATTTTATTATTTGTTTTATAATTTATTTTCCTTCACAAAGACAAACACATGTGCACTCTATGTAGACAAAGTCATTCTGAGGCTAGGGTGGGGAGTTGTTTTTAATAGTCGTGAGAAGAAATCCTATTTAATACCATGCCAGGAATTGAACCCAGGACCATGGGATTGGAAGGTAAGCATCTTAAACTATTCAACTCCACTCAAATAGAGTACTGCATTGCTACAATTATCATAGAGATTCAGTATCTGCATCTTTAAAGTGAATGCAATTAAATTTATTTATGATCCAAAGATGATAATCATAAAAGCTAGGATATTCACAGTATAATGGCAAAGGAGAGGTGGTAGTAAATAGTGATCTATTAGGCCAAAAAAAAGAAAATAGTTTCTCGCCCTGTCTCTTATACACATCTAGACATTTTCTCTGCCTCACCATTTTTTTTTTTTTTTCTTAAACAAAACCGTGATTTAGTGCCATAGGAACCTCAAGTTTATGGTTTCTTCAGTTTTTTGCTGTGTACTTCGCTGGTGTCTTTGACCTAGTTACTTTACTTACAGTCTGTTTCCACCATGAAACTAACAAATTGCTTGAGAGGAAAAGATAAAAGAATATGTAATAGTTAAAAAAAAAAAATTGACAATAACCTTTTTTTTTAGAGTTAGTGTCTTTTTGTTTTATCCCTAATTATGTCTACAAAGAAAAAAATAAATTCTAATAATTTAGATACTCTGTAGACTGCCTATTGTACATGATTAAAAACAGATAATCTTTTAGATTTGTTTGGTAATAATGTAGAGCCCATCTGGCTCCAAAGCAATAAATTGACCAATTGTACGGCTGGCCTCATCATCAATATTTAATTCCCAGGCAAAACTAATCGAGCTACAGTATGGAGCTGCAATTGCTTTTTCCCGTAAGGACATGTTTTTTTCTCAATTCTGCCCCGGAGTCAACCTGAGAAAGACCAAACATAGACAAGAAACAAATTCATAAAGGAAATGTATAAAACTATTGAGTTCCTGTCCCTAAAATGGTATCCTACTGCAGATGTGTAGGATACTACTACTCTCTACTTTGAATCCAGTACCAAACTATACAGGACTTGATCACTGTTGTACTATATTTGTAAGTGAGACCAATGTGAAACTGTGGCTTGGCAGAGGTAACTAGCCAACCCCAAGGTCTTAGCCTTTTCAACCCTAGCAGAGTATTATGATTGTTTTCAACAACAAAAAAATAATAATGATTATAACTGCCTCATTGACAGACTTTACCTGTCTTGGCCTGCAACCCTGGCAAAGTATTAGGATTATTTTTTCGACCACAAAAAAAAAACAGTGCTCCTTTAGCCTCGTTGACAGACAGTAGAGCTGCACGTAGCTTTCTTGCCTTCCAATCCCTGGGATTTAGCCTGTTCAACCCTGGCAAAGTCTTAGGATTGTTTTCAACCAAAAGTACAGTATATTGACTTTCCTTTAGCCTCATTGACATAGAGCTGTAGCTTCCTTCCAATCCCGGGTCCTGGGTTCAGATCCTGCAATGTTGATGGAGTGGAGCTGAACTTGGTGGTTAAGGTGCTTGCCTTCTAATGTCAGGGTCCTGGGTTCAAATCCTGCAATGTTGATGGAGTGGAGCTGAACTTGGTGGTTAAGATGCTTGCCTTCTAATGTCAGGGTCCTGGGTTCAAATCCTGCAATGTTGATGGAGTGGAGCTGAACTTGGTGGTTAAGATGCTTGCCTGGGTTCAAATCCTGCAATGTTGATGGAGTGGAGCTGAACTTGGTGGTTAAGATGCTTGCTTCCAATGTCAGGGTCCGGCCTGGGTTCAAATCCTGCAATGTTGATGGAGTGGAGCTTCAGCTTAGTGGTAAAGAATCTTGACTTCCAATCCCAGTCCTATGTTTTTTTTTCTCATGATCAAATTGACTTCACTACCTAAGCCTCTTTGAGAATTGGTTAATGAAGAACTTATGTGTGTAGGTTTGCAGGGGTTCTGAGACTCAGGGCCTCCTGGAAATTGGCTACTGCCTCCTGAATTTCCACAAGCAAGCACAATTCTCCTGGAAACTAATCCTCTCCAACAATTTCAGTTTTTAGTAATATATTTGAATTTGTCTCCCCGGCGCTAGCTGGCCATGGGTGTCACCATGAACAGCAACTGTAAGTGTTAAGAAAGCTCGCAAACCAGATCTCCTAGAAATATAAATAAGTATATAATAATTATACATAATTTTATTATTTTTATATTTCAGATGCTAACATTTCGGTGAAGAATGTTGCATGTATGGGGATATCCGTGCAAAGAGCTACGATCACTCTTTGGGACAGGTAGGCTAATAATAATACAGTAGGCCTCATTGTGTAACGCCTTATGAATCACAGATCAGCCTGGGCACATTACATTAAGCCCGAACTAGTATATAGTGAAAGACTATGTCCCGTCAGACAGCTTTAAAAAAACCTTTTTTTTTAATTTTTAAATTTTAATTACTAGAAATTTCATTTTATTAATTATTAATAGTTTATAAAAAAAAAAACATTTTAAAGTGTTTAAATGATAGATACAGAACATCCAGAGTATATTAAATTTGACTCTAAATCGGTAGCGTAGGATTTGAGGCCCATCCTCGGTTGATAGCCCAGGCCTCACCCAAGTTTACATAAAATATATAAAAAAAATGCCCTGGAAAAAATATCCTAGAAAAATGGCCCCAAATGACAGGTAGGCACACCTGGGGTGCATTCGGGCGAGTTTTGTGTAGTCTAACACGGGATAAACCTGGAAACTGTCACTTCCAGTTCTAGCCCGAACGGGTGTTAAACCAAGGTAATTCAACAGAAGGACGCACATCTCCGCTCTCGAACATAGTGCGTGCGTACAGTCCTTTGATCTTTACTGTGGCATCGACAATCCGGTACTAGTTGCGAGTACAGCCGTCAATTATTAGTCTATGCGTGCCATTCGTTTTGTGGTGTAAGTTTTTATTTTATTAATTTTGGGTACTTCGCAATGTCTGTTACATCTGATTTTTTTTTTAATGCGAGCTTGTTAAATGCTTCTATAAACTGCAATTTGATTTGTGAAAATTGACCAAGAAAATGAAGAGTTAAATTTTACGAATTTTATAAAATTTCATGTTCTTATGTAATATTAATCTGTCATTTTGACAATGTTGGCATAAGGTGCCAAAAACGAGCATTTGAGTATATACAGGACATTTATTAATTTTTACTGCGAAGTGAGTCTCATGAACGACAATGCTCCACAATTTCGGTAAAATTAATGTTGAAATGAAGAATATATTTCAGTCTAATGTTAGTGCAAAATATCATCAGTCCTTTGTAATCACTGCACGACGCGCGATTATCATGGCAACTAACACGCGCGTAGGTAAATCGTCATGTATGGTGACGGTTTATGGTCTGGTTGCTATGGTTTTTGTGACGTTCAGCGTGTAGGGACGCACGTGCGCCTAGAATGTCGATGCCAGAGTTATAACCTTTGATGTCCCGAGATGTACGCCTTGGTTGCCTTGGTTAAACGCAGACCGCCTGTTGATATCCGCTGATAATCCAACGCTGCAAATTGCAGTGTTTTTGGAAGAGCAAAAGCAGCATGTGGTATCAGCAGGGAGCATTTTGTATCCACTTAATCCCTTTTGATTGTTTTAACATGCGCCAGAAGTAAAGTCTGTTTTAAATGATGTTCCCTGCCTTCTTTTACAGTTTATTTCTAAAAACAAAACTGAAATGCTTGATAAAATAAATTATTTCAACTGAGGGCTAGCCTAGAATCAAAATTGTTACATACTGTACGTCTGCCGCATGCATACATGACCATGGCACCACTGCTTATTCATTTAACAGTGGTAGTAATTTCCTGTTTTTAAACTACAATTGTCAAACAAATGAAAGTTTATTCATGGTTTATGCACACAAAATGCACATCTGTGATTTATTGGGAGTTTGCTATGCTTTATTATTGTTGTTGTAGCTTCTTTGGTAATTTCATTACTTGATTTTGAGACAACTACATTAATGCAGTGGACCAATGCCAAAGTCTGTTTCTTAATAAAATTGTGGGGTGACGCAGCTGGGTGACTCAAAGGTGCAGGGCAACTTGATAGAAACTCATCATTTGTATATCTGAGGTTTTACGTCCGAAGTTATTGGTTTTTTTTTTAAAGCTGAGTTCTGCACGAACCGGTAGACCAACTGCGGATGCAATGCAATGTAATAACACTATGTAACTTTTTCTCGTTCTCGCCCGAACACACCCCTACTCTACTGTATTAAAAAGGCTAGTCACACCTTCTGCACATACTGTAAGGTATAGATGTAATTTTTTGGTTTTTCTAGTTTTTTAAAAATAAAAACCTCATTTGACATTTTAAATCAGCCTCACTTGTTTTTATTATGTTCTTAATTTTTAAGCAATTTCAGCCTTAGTGTTCTTATTAAATTTGTTCTTATTTAAAAAAAAGTGTAAAGGGTAGGGCGACATTCTTTGTATTCAAACAATTTGTATCTGTTGAGTTTTTGGAAGTACGTCAACCTTGATTATACAGTAGGCACTGTGATTTATTGTGATAAACTGTACGGCAAGGACAGTCATCACGACTACCATAGTTAGTCCAACCAAATACACTAGTGGCCCGGTCTGTTGTTGAAACCTACGACATTAAATACATTAATTTTGTCTAAACATGTGCCAAAAATTGCCACACAGGTTTAAAATGCAATAAATATTAGCACAAAAAAATATGGTGATTGATGTTTAAGAGTAAGAATATTTATTAATAAGGAATGTAAAGGTTCATTGAACTTTTTCATTACAAAAGTTTAGGTTTAATACCAATTATTGGATTTGCCAGTACTGTGTGCTACTGTAAAAGAATTTGGGTAACACCTAAAAAATAAATTCAGTTAAAATTTTGAATATCTTACTTTATAAAAGGAACAAAAAGTTAACATCCAACTTGAAACAGATAGAAAAAAATAGTTTTTGATAATTGACAGTATTTTATTAATAGAAATTCCTAAATTGATTCACTAGCCAATCTATTTGTTACAAAAGAATACTAAAAGATTTTCTAAATCTCTGTTTATTGACAGAAATTTTTTTTATTCAAATTTTGAACTGCATGTTAATATACTTATATACAGTTGAATCCTACTTTGGGACACCCCTATTAAATGAACACTTTTTTGGGCTCTAAACAGGGGTGGGGGATACAGTACGTCTTTTAACACTATGGTCAACTCCTATTAAGGCCACGCTTTTTTTATCCTAAGGTATTCCCCTAATAGGGGTCCTACAGTATACAAATTAAGCAATTGAAATATGAAATTGAAATTTTTCAAATTTGTTATGACCAGTCTTTATCCGAAGCACTGTTTACACTTAAAAAATCAAATATTTGCATAATTAGAGTTATTTTAAATTTAAATACATAGTAGTAGACTAGCTATAGGAAGAACAAACTTTCACATCTGTATTTACCTTTTACATCTTTGTGAAGTACAGACATAAGCAAACATATAGACAGTCTGGGTGTGATTGTCAATTGTATTAAGTACCTCCTTGGTTGTTGTAGCACTTTGTATTTGATCAAATCAAGGAGGTATTATTATTACCTCCTTGATCTAACATAAACATTCACATTATTATTACCTCCTTGATCTAACATAAACATTCACATTACTGTATAGTTATAATTATTTACAGAATTTTTGACCTCTTTGTAAAAGCTACATTAAACAAGCATGGGTCTATTTAATTGTCTGGTAGTTGTACTACTGTGTGTAAAGTAATTTTTTAATGAGATTCTCATTTTTTTTTTCAATTTTTTTTTCTTTCTTAAACTTGCTTATATACATATATTTTATGAAAAAATGTTTAAGATGTGGAAATACTGCTTCATACACAGGGAGATCTGGTTTGCCATATTCATGGCTACTTCCTCCAGGTAGTTCATTCATTCATCATTCTAATGGTTTATTTCAAAACTTCACGAACATACATGAATTAACAATGAAAATGGTTTAAATAAGAATTGCCCAGTATTGTAGCAAAAACTAAATTGCACTTTATAGACACCTGATTGGTGGTCCTCCCTCTTTGTCTGGAGTATTTGCCTGTTAAAATGTGTAAGGGTATATGTATTTTGTTAATTAAGTTAATAGCTTAATACTTTGTTTATAATTTCCTTGTTTTTAATTTGTAGATGTGTCGCTTCATACACAGAGAGGGATGGTTTGCCATATTCCTTGTGACTTCCCCAGGTTCATTCATTTTCTTATGGCATCTATTTCAAATCTCAAAAAAAAAAAAACAAATTTTAAAAAATGGTTTAAATAAGAATTGCTGAATACAGTATACTATAGCCTAACATTGTAGTAAAAAGAAACAAAATAAATAAATATAAATAAATTCTTCTCTTTAGTCACCTGGTTGGTGACCTCTTTGTCTGGAGTACTGTAGTACTTTTAATTGCCAATTTCAATTTGTAAGTGTAGGCCTTTGTGTATTTTTGTTAAGTTAATAGTTTAATTCTTTGTTTATAATTTTGTTTGTCCTTTTATAAGTTGTACAATATGGATACACCACCTTTGTGTGGGCCACCAATATACATACAGTAAAGGTGAAATTTCCCAATAAATACTTTATTTTATAACGCCATGGAGGAATTACACTAGTTTAAACCAAATCCTCCATGATAAAACATTGTCCAGACTATCAAATTTTCTGTTGTTTGCCCATATATAGCAATGATATGCCTATATATGGGCATGATGTGATGTCATTATGTCCATATATAGGCATGTCACATGTTTTTTGTCAAGCGAAATTTGATAGTGTACACAGGGCTTAGATTTTCTTTATAGCCACTTGTAAAGAATAAGGATCTAAAGCCAGTTTTACATAATAATTAATATTATTATTATATTGTGCTTCTGTTATTTTCAATTGAACAATTTCTTTTGGTAGGCACACTGGTACACACTACTGTAACTTTATATCATGGAATGACACAAGAGCTGAACCATATGCAAATGTCATCAACCAATCACTGTCTTTCAAAGTAAGTGGTATAAAAAACATAATATAATAGTATATTAATTTGATATTACTGTATACAGTTTAGAAAGTATAATACATACTCCAAGTATTGAAATATACGCCATCGTGTTGGGATTCAATATTTCGACATTAATTATGTCATCATCAGGAATGAAAAAATTATCCATATTAGCAAGCTTATATGCACTAGTACCAAAAGTGTTTAACCCATCAAAACATTACCTCTAGTAGGTGACATAGCAGTGATTTAAACAAAAGATTAAAGCATTCTTACTCTAATGATCAAAGATACCTACAAAAACAAAGAAAGCTCTTTTAAAGCTCTGAGCCCATTGTTAAGCAAAGGGTGTAGTCTACGTATAGCGAACGCTTCTTTAAACAATAGGATAGACCAGTTTCGGGAGCTGTCAATAATGCTAGTACTAGAAAATTAAACCTAATTTATTACTTACATTACAGACGACATTATCATTTTCAAGTATACTCTGTAATCCTAAAACAAATTGAAATGCCTCACAGTTTTTAACATGATCAAATATAACACTATCAGATCGTGAAGAATGTTCTTTAAGTCTAGTTATTAAGCACCTATCTGTCTTACCAATATAATCACATTGCAGCCTGGACATTTAAAACTGTCTCTTATACACATCTAGATGTGTATAAGAGACAGACTTCAGAGGGTCTCCATTGAAACTTGCAACTCTTAATGGGGGTAACTTGAACGAGTCGACCAATTGCTTAATCAGCTTTGGGTTGGTCTCAC
>NW_022749760.1:664118-686753 GCF_011630105.1 Anneissia japonica
ATTCCTTTCAGGCACTTAAAAGTGAGTAATAATAGGTGTTCCTTCCACCTATCATTTAACCTATTCCATCCTAAATCATCCATTAAATCCTTGATGGGTGTTTTACAGTAATGTCGACTGAAAGAATAATTCTTCCTAACCTATTCTGGAGAATTTGGAGCTCATTTAATAATGCATTTATCTAGGTAAACCTATTCCAAGGTGCACACACTGGTACTGGTATTGGGTATTTATATTGCGCCTTTCCTTGCGGTTATGAAGCGCAAGCCAAGCCTCAATAATTCAGGAAAACAATGGTAGGCATAAAATCAGTCATTAATCAGGAACACAAACATACTAAACATGGAAAATCAAAAAAACAACATTATAAAAGTACAATGAAAAAAACAATTTCTTTCATGAAGAGGTTGGTCTTTGCGAAAATTCTACCATTGCATATTTCCCTTACATTTTCATCTTTACTAATTATTTTATTTACTCCCTTAATAATTCTTTGTGTCTACTGGGCTAAGAATTAACTATAAGGCCCCACCCACTCTTGACTGTCACCCTCAATACACTGTACACAATAAAGTAACACATGATCAGATGTGATTCGGTCGTGATTTATTACGACAAAAGGCAAATAGACCGTCGCACACGATCGGTCCCTAAATTATTTGTACTCTATCATAATCCTTTTTTCTCATACTACTGAAACATACAAAACATCCACATATCAGTGCACATTCTATGATCAAATCGACATACATTATCTTATTGTTTTGCGGGACCTTAGCAAGAATATCAAAGGGTCAGAGTTTAGCGGAAAGGTCCATCGTTTACCGATATTTTATGACAACTCGCGTAAAAATTCCTTACTTTTAAAATATTTCTTTTACATTAACTTTCAAGATATATCCATTTATTCAATGCTTACACAATGTTTTTATTAGTGTATACTTACAGTATTATTTCATTTTGAATGTTTAATCGCTTGAATTATCTTTAGACGTTATTTTAATATGATGAAATTTCCTATGTTTGTTTACCGGTACCGTGTCTGATTCTGTGTCTTCAGGAAATACTTGAATAAACAATTGTATTTCATTGTTTATATTTTTTTTATTTGACCATTATGCTCATGAAGGAAGTGAAAGTAATTTGGGATGTAAAGGTAATCAAGATACAATAGCTTGTGGCTGAATATAGTAGTATTAGTGGTTAGTATTTTAATTCAACCAAATTACACAAAAATTGTACAATGTCCTTGTGGAGCGTACAGTAAGCAAAGGTAAATCAGTAAAAATATATTACACAATATGTTGAAATAATTGGTAGAACAGTTTACTACATTTAATAGACTTAACAGAATTTAAATTTGTCTTAAAATTTATGGCTATGTTCACCCACACCAGGGGCGGATCCAGAAATGTCCAAAAGGGGGCCGAAAGTTGGGCCGATCAAGATATCACTGTCCTAGGGGGTCTGGGGGCATTCCCCCGCGAAATTTTTGTGTTCTAAACGCCCGAAAATAACAGTTGAGGCATTCTGGGCTATCATTTTTTCTTTTTCTTTCTTTTTTTTCTTTTTTTTCCTTTTTTTTTTCCTCCCAAAAGGGGGAGGAACGGGGCAGGGCCACCCCTCCCCCTAAATCAGCCCCTGCACACCAACTAACAGTTGGCAGGCTCCAGATTAATAACATACGCTCACAGTTGCGTTCATACAGAAAGTCCCCAATCCAGGTATCAAGAAGACGACAGTGGGAACACTGGCCAATAGGGAAATTAGAAATGCGTATGTCTGATTGGTTAATGATAGAAATGAGGTCAACTAACCGATAGCACTTGCTAAGCGTTAATGTAGCCACTTCCCGGTAATAGTTAACGCTAACCGATCGGGAGTTTTCACATGCGTGCTAACTAACGGTTAGGGTTACCGGTTAGCTCCCGATCTGGATATTAAAGTTCTAGTGGTCAAAAATTGCCACATTTTTTCCATTTATTTATTTATTCAACTTTCTTTAATCTGGATGGCATGCTCAATGCCAAGGCACAGGTTTTCGTTGTGGTCCAGATGAAATTGACAAAAATATATATAAAAGTGATTGAATTTGAGAGGAGAGACCTATGAATTGCTCAATCCTTCATGCAGCCTTGCTGTTGTTGGCCTAGGTGAAGGGGGCGGGGTGCAAAAATAGAGAATGCAGAACTAAATCCATATTCCAAAGAAAAATTAATGGTCATTGGTCATTGTTCACACACCCAGCTTACACCCATGACCGTTAAACATTAGAATCACTCTTATTATGTACGCCTCCTATCAAGTGGTTAAGCTCAAATTTTGCCTCTTCTCTGTTATGTGTTTGGCAGAGCCCTTGATGAGTATAGAAACAATAAATAGTGAATTAAATAAAATACTATATTTGTAACTTTTTAAATTTCTCATTCCTTTGTTATAATTTTGAAAGTATTTGAAATATATAGTTTGCAATATGTGCTATATAGTCTAGTTACATTGTAATATGCAAATTGTAATATTTGATGTTGGTTTTATCAGTATCCAGTATTTATTTCACCAAATGTATGATAAATAACACAAATCCAAGAGTGGTGGAGGAGACCAATATATGAGCTACGCTCGTATAAGAAATTGACCACCTTTACAATGAAAACAATTTAAGTATTTAAACAAGTACACAAGGACACAAAAGCTCTTTTGGTAATTTAGGAGTATTATATTAAAATATTATTTAAATATAGAAAGAAAGTAAATAGACCCCACATCTCAAAGTCAAGTCTTGATCAATTATAGCAACTTAATATTCTGTACAAGTGAAATTTTATTGATTTGGAGACCAGATACTTAATGTACTATAGTTACTGAAGACAATACATTATTGATTTATGCAAATATTGATATTGATAAGCTCAGAGGCACATAGTATGTCAAGAAGGAATTTCCTTATATTTCGCTGGCCTATTGCCTTCCACTAAATCAACCTTAATAGTAAATTTATTGTAGCATGTAATTTTTTCTTCTCGCAGGATATAGTTATTTAAATATTAAATGTGCATTGTGTCTTCTGGGAAGACATGTTTCCATATGTGACCATTACATATTTTACATACCTTTCAACATAATTATATGTACCGGCAGCGCTGGAAAAACATTATAGTACAGTGCTTGTGTCTGTAAAATTCAACATTCTGTTTTCATTATTTATAGAGTTTACATGCATTTCCATGCATACGTACATACATGCATATTATAACTACTGCAATACAATGTTGTTTTTTGTATCGGTCATAGAGAAATTGTCATCATATTTATCAAGCTTTTTCATTATTTTTGTGGACTTCAAATGTAATTGATATAGCAAAATATTTTGTATAATATTGAAGTCATTTAGAATTTTTTTAAGTGGTCTAATTGACACTGAAAAAAAATGCCTTAAAGTAGGTGACCTGCCAGACAATCTTGAGCATCTGTGGACTATTAATGTCTGCTCCACTCCTTCCGTGCATCCAATAAATTCACAGTTGAAGTACTGTCAAAACCCTCTTTTTAGGAATGTTGATATTTATCCTTTAAATATACACTACACTACATTACTGTACTACGAGGTCCAAAAGATTGGTACTGTCTGGATCTTTGTTCACATTGTAACGTTTTATGTGACAAACAGATGTGATATGCCCATATTTGGGGGTAATATAACATCATGCCATGTCACATAAATTTGTCCCATAAAAGTTGATAGTGTGTTCAGAGCTTAAAGAATTTTTAATGAGACACTTTTACCTTAAATATTTTTATTTATTAATGTTTAAATATCAATAATTTTATAGGATCAAAGCTGTATACATACCTAAAATAGTTACCATATTTAAATAAACATTTCGCTTTGAAGGTAGGTCTCGTCTTAAATAAACGCTCCCTCCAGAGTCTTATTTGCAATAAACGCCTCCCTCGAATGAAAGCCTGGGACGTTAATTTTTCCCTCAAATTAACACCACTCCTTCTTCCTCTCCTCCTTCCTCCCCCCCCCCCAAACAAATTTCTGTAAACAAAAACTAATGGAAGCAACATCATTCTCAACATATTCTATTAATTTTACATTTTCTTTAAGTCTATGAACACATTTTCACAGTAATTATGTGTTTCAGTTCCACAATTACAATGGAATTAAAGGGCGTTTATTTGAGTAAATACATATCCATTTAATACTAAATGAAGTAAACGCCACCCTCGAATAATGGACTCCCTCAAATATATGCCCCTCAAAAACCCTTCTGGACACACACCGTGGGGCGTTTTTTCAAATAAATATGTTATTCTTTTAATGTTTTGATAATAGTTAAGTATTTACAGGATCATATTAGCTGCCTCTACCCAAAGAATGTTTTAATGTTTTTTTTTATTGTTCAGTATTTTATAAAATCCTCAGCTATTTTCATCTTATTTATGCAAGAATTCAATTCAGAAGTTATATCTTCAGACCAAGATGTCAAGATAATATCAGCAAAAGAATTGTACTGATCAGATGGCAAACACAATTCTAAAATTGCAATTAAAAGACTGTTCCATTGGTAGTCTTAAAACTTGACATTTATATTCGCTCTACTTCCTCCATTGATGTATTTAAGTATGCCTTAAAAAAATATTACTAAAAAATTATTCCCTCCCATTCTCCAAGGCATTTAATATGTATTTCAAATGAAAATTTGAACTGAAAAAATGTTCAGTTGTTAGCTATAAACTTCTTTCCTTTATTACCTCCGCCAAAGAGGCTATGTATTTGCTGCTGGCTGGCTGTCTGTCTTGTTAGAAGGATTATGCAAAAACTAATGAATGGATCATCATAAAATTTAGTGGAATGGTAGATAATAATCAAAGAAAGACACCTTTCAATTTCCGAAGAAAAATCTTTGCCAAGGAGGTTATGTATTCACTGCTATCTGTATGTCTGTCTGTTAGCAGGATTACGCAAAAACTAATGAATGGATCATCATAAGGTTTACATGGTACATAAAAGTCAAAGAAAGAAACCTTTCCATTTTTGGAAGTATACCTCCAACAAGCAGGTTATTATTCACTGCTCTCTGCCAGTTTTTTGCAGGATTATGCAAAAAGTAAGGAATAGATCATAAAATTTAGTGAAATGGTACATAATAGAAAGACACCATTCAGTTTTCGGAAGAAGGGGTCAAAGGGCAAGGTCAAGTTCACGAAAATTAAATTTTTAAACTATGAACATAAAAGAAAATAATGTAAACGCCTCATGTATTCAAATAGTACTCAAGAAAACAAGGTGCCTGAAAATGATGTAGACGATTATATGTCATTGAAGGTATGCTGTAGTTTCGCCCATAATACACGGCCTGTGTATTTTTGTTTTATTCAGGTACATGGCGGATTTAAGGCCTGTTTATACTTCAACGATAACGATAAAACATCTAAAAAGTGATTGTTCATATAGAAAACAATTTATCGTGTATACGATAACAAAATATTTTAACAAATCAAATCTGATGACGTCATAATCATGGTAAAACGATAAAATTGTGGCTACTACTACGATTTTAATTTTTTCCATGATTATGACGTCATCTGATGTGATTTGTCAAAATATGTTGTTATCGCATATCTGATAAATTGTTATCGAATCTTTCTAGTGTATAAACTTTTCTTATTTCTTTTATTTTCTATATGAACAATCGCTTTTTAGCTTTTTTGTCGTTGAAGTATAAACAGTCCTTTATGCAGTGTATGAAGTGACTGCTCTAGTAATTAATCTTGCTGTTCAATCTCATATTTATTTTTAAAAAGGCTTAATTAGTGAAATTTCTTAAGGTTCATTTTATTCAATAAGCACATTTTAATTGAATATATCTTTTTTTAAGTGTTAATTCCAATGACTCAGTGATTCTTTTCGAAATTTTAATGAATTCTTGTATAAATAACCATGTGATCAATTAAAAATTGTTTGCCTATTATAGTTCATAAATTGTTTGTATTTTTCAAGTATGGTAATTTTACATCTATGGCGACTAGGTAGTCACGGACCATGCCCATACGCAATTCAGCCCAATGACGCTGCAAGTTGCGGGGTATTCTCTTACCTTTAAATAAAAACTATTAACCTACAGGATTTGTGTCAAACAGGATAATTGGAATGGAATTAGCTGCTTTTCTTTACAATACTATAATTCCTTGTGGTATCACTTATTAAATGACACAACAACCTTGGACTATATAGTAGTAATGACTCCAGTGTTCTTGACATTGACAGATAAAAAGGAAGTGTTGCAGTATACTATTGTGTTAACAATGGTTAATATAATTTTTTGAAATTTAATTTCATTTGATATTATAAAAGAGTATAGAATTGCAAGATGTCCGACTGCCCTCATTTTGCACGCACTCAATGAAACGTTTAAAAAAGTACTGAAGCGAGATGGGGTCCGTCCTATTAGAATTCAAATAGAGTTCGCTCAAAACTCGTCTTTTGAAGGACACACCCCTTTGTGGTAATACTTTTAGAAATAGGATTACGTTCCACAAAACCATAAGAGTTGGATATTTGGCAGTTGAAATCTGAGCAGCTCAAATGCACGAACCTATGACAGCAGATTTCTTTCTTTTTTTTTTTACCACATTTATAGAGGGTGACCCTTCTAGCATATCCTAAAAGGCCGGCTGATATTCAGTGGCCCTCAAATGAAATAATGTGATGCTTTTATCAGTGAAGTTTCTTTATGAGGCTTAGGGAGTGGAGTTGCTTTTAGTCAAGAGGAAACGTCCTACTGTCACAGGAATTGAACGCAGTGCCCTGGGATTAGAAGTCAAGCATCTTTCTTAACCACTAAGCTATTCAACTCCACTCCGATCACTGAGATCACTCAAGATATCCGGGAGGTCGTATCCAGTGTCCCTGTTTAGGATTGGTTTTTCCATTAGGATTTCTATTCTTTTAGCATAAATATTAAATGTAGAACAACAGAAAGCATTAAGGCTAAATATAAGATGGTTTTGAATCACAAAAATATAAGACTATAATGCCCAAAGGCATCCATTTAAGTGTCTTGGTGAATTTCCTGAGATTTCACAGTTTCCCTTGTGTCATACCTATCTTTACCACACTTGGCATACGCAATTAATTCTAGGTTGGTGCCCATGTAGAACAACAGAAAGCACGTCGAGTGCTTTAAAACTTTTGTATAAAGTGCTACATAAATCGAACTACATTACATTAAAGCTAATATACAGTATTAAGACAGTTTTTAATCATAAAAATATAAGACTATTATGCCCAAAGATATCCATTAACAGTCTTGGTTAAGTTTCTGAGATTTCATAAGGTTCCTTTGTGATACCTCCCAATAATTATACCCTCAGCAATAAATTCTTGGTTGGTGCCATACAGTACAGCATACAGTCTGGTATACAAAGATAAGTTACGCTATTTTTGTGTCTTTCAAATACAGTACTTTATTTTCTTTTCTTTTTTTTTATACTTGAACGTGTCATATTTCTACAAGAAAATTGGATTATTGACTTTATGACTGGGATCAAGGGATTCGAGAACAGCATTGTAATTTGTACTAATGCATACATTTGTAACTCAATATTAAACTATTTTTACCGTGGGTTCTAGGTGTTGTAATAATAATAATAACAAATATTTGATGGCGTCATTTGTACAATAGCTTTTGATTTGGTAAATTGTAATTTGATTGAATTTATTTGTTATACTTATACCTTACATGTATACTTGGAGACCGATCACACGTAATAATGGGGCCACCTTCAAATGTGAACAATCAAATAAATTTTAAGCCAGACTAAAGGCGATCAACATTTTTTCTGTTTAAAGGTTTTATTTATAATATATTTAATAATTATACATTGATAATTCAGGGTACCACTTCAAGTAATATAAACTATGTTTATACACAATCAGTGTAACAATACCTGACTTGCAATTGAGGGCAAAGCCATGTTTTATTTATTTCTTTATAAAGTTTGTACAAAAAATAGCCTGATTGAGTAACAAGTAAAAACTATTCCAGGGCATCACAAAATAGCTTCATTTAGTTAAAATTAAGAACGACACCAGCGCGTGCCCAAGGCATCCAAAGGGTGGTTAACATATATATATATATATATACCAACCACTATTTATTACCAGTAGTTCAAAATTTAATTTCAGTTTAATATTTCCTGTTTTTTTTTTGTTTTTTTTTCAGGGCCTTGGCACTGGAGCAAAATTACTTCATATTTTAACACGACAGAAAAGATGGGAGGCAGCTAGTGCGTTCCACTTTCAATCACAACATGTAAGTATAAACTACTGTAAGGTGACAGAAACTTGGTTACCTGGACGTTTCGTAACTAAAGCATTTTAGATTTCAAAATGTCCGGGTTATGAAATGTCGATGGTAGATTTTTAAAAAAATTCTAGGTTATGAAAAGTGTGGGTTACAAATGTCGACACCCTAAGTAAATTATAGTTAGTATTACATATTATTCAGTTTATTGATAATCAACACGTACAGTATGCAAATAGGTATGATCAAAGAAAAACGAAAAGATCCAATACAGAAAGCAAATAAAAAGCAAAATACAACCAAATGTCGGTTGTTTTGAGGATGTACGACACTTCAGCCTACTGACTCATGTGGGAGCCTGAAAAACTATAGGTTCTTTGAAAGGCCAATTGTACATATTTCATGACTGGCTTGATTACTTCAAACTCATTTGCATCCATAATATAATGAAATTTTTCATTTTTTTTTGTTGGCATATTATCAAAATGTAGAGTAAATTTGAGTTCTGTAAATGGTTTTGTTCTAATATCATTGTAAATGGGGCAATTTAAAATAAAGTGGAGTTTTTCTTCGACTTGAGAGGCTACATAATCTATTTTCTGCTTCAGTTTTTAGATTTAACTCTTGTTTTATTTACAGCTCGTAAATAAGCTACTATGAATGGATGAAAATGAAGAAATAATTATAATTATCATATCAATATATTTACTGTATTTTTCATGCTTTCCTTTATGTTCATTTTCATTTTTCTTTGTTTAGTGCTTTTAATATTTTATGCCTAGATGTTGCAGAACAACTTTTAGTGGAAACAAGTTGCCCTTTACAAAAAAAAGTTAATTAGTACTGTATATCTTCTGTAACATTCAGAAAATGGCTTCAAATGTTTATAGTACCGTTATTTTTTCAAACACCAACAAAGATTTGACCCTAGCAAAGTTATTCAACTCTCTTGGATTCAGTCCAATATGCAATTTTTTTGTTCTCACATTTTATGTTTTTTTTTTTTATGTTCACTTAAAAGTTTATAATCTCTTTAAAATTGCAGGCAATCTTACGACTAGCATGGCTTCTAAACAACAACCAGGAGGTAAATGTAACTCAAAAAACTTATATTTATATATAGCTGAACCAAATTATTTTTAAGGTCTACCAATTTTGTAGGCCTAGTTGTTCTCTGGATTCTATTAAAGGTAGGTAAAGGTAAAGGTAGGAGAATAACCCATAACTTGCAGCGTCATTGTGCTGAATTGCATATGGGTGTGGTCTGTGACTACCTAGCAGCTGTAAAGAGACGCTTCATGGTAGATACATGTTTACATCTTTCCACAACGACATGAAGCTAACTATTTAACTGGTGTTAATGATAGTACCTCCAACTGTGAATAATTTATTCTATACTTTCTTTTTGTATTTGGCATTCCCGCCCCAAGGAAAGTCATTGCTTTTTTTCTGATTTCTTTTGTATTTGTCTATCCCGTCTTCGTATGTTTTGCACAGGGTTTTCTGTCCGCCACTTTGGTCACTTTCGTGCTTGCATCTTCAGATTTGTTTAAGCAATGTAATAGTATTAAAATATGATATTTTACTTATTAATAAATGGGCAATTAAACATTGCAGATTGCATTTTAAAGTTAGCCATAGCTAATTTATACACAAAATTACTGTGAAATACTAAACAACTTTCGCCTTCAACCTATGAAATTTCGCAAGGTAGATAACTAAAAATACGCTAGCCTCCGCATTGATGGGTTCTCCGGTGCAGTGGTTGAAACGCTCCACATCACACCTGCTATATTATCATTGCAGCACTAGTTCGAGCCAAACGTCAAGTTTATTTCTATCGTTTTTTTTAGCATCATATTTTGTTTATGTATTTAATAAAAAAATGTTTTTTTAATGACTTTTTAAATATAATTTCCAAATCAGTTCTCATTTTAGCAATGAGGGAAAGCCTTATGCTCTGTTTTATAGACATACAGTAGTCTAGTTTCCTTAATTAATTTCATGTCAATATAGTACTTCTGTGATTTCGTATATAAAAAAAATAAACTAGGTCAGTTTACTGTTTGTGAGTTCATTGTTGTTTATGTTAGTTTTTTTTGTTCCTTTTGGATGCACCAAGAGTGCAACATGTGTTGCAGACAATTTGATGTCCAATAAAAATTGTATTGTAGTTTTATTGACAATACCTATAGGAAGGCTGGAAGTGCACTAGTATTATACCATGCTTAGGCAAGACTATTTTTATAACTTATTTTTGTGAAAATCATCAGTGAAGGGTGGAAAAAAATAAAAATAAAATTTTTTTTTCTTATTAAGCAAGTGGTTTAGCCAAAAACATCCAGATGGAGGAGAAAATTTAAAAAAAATTATATTGGCAAATGTAAACAGTATAGTGATGGGATGGCTATATGCTTTAAATTTATATAATTAGGAAGAAATGGGCCTATACATATTTTATTTTTGGATATATCATAGGCAGCGGCAGGTATATTAAAAATATAGAAAACTTTTTTTTCCCTAAAAATGTCAATTTTTTCGTGGGGTGGGTGCGCTAATTGGCCAAAAATACAATTTTATTTTTTATTCAAAATCATCATTATTGGCGGGTGGCGGGTTTACTAAACAAAGTATAATAAAGTCTTGCCTTATGCTCAAAACAAGTCCTTTTTTTCAATCTTTAAATGTGTTAAATTATTTAATGATAAGTTAAAGTAGTAAAATAATTACTATTTCCTCCATATATATTTATTTCTAACAAAAGTCAGAAAAAATTCTGTATGCATTTATTTCTACAAAAGCTGCCCACATAGTGACTACATCAGTCCAAGAATTTCAATATAGTATACAGATATGCTAATTAAGAAAGTGTATTTATTACAATAATCTCAATTTCAATAAATCTCCATTGGTTGCCTGTACAGGAAATAAATTCAATTCAAACTTCTCTTCTTTGTTTTCAAATCACTTTCTGGTGTCTGCCCTTTGTAAATATCCAATTACATATCACTACGTACTCATGTGTGCTTAACAAGATCTTCCAACTCCATCCAACTTGTTCGACCGGTCTACCATAAACGTATTGGTGACAATTCATTCCCTTCAATTGCTGCCCAACTTTGGAATGGTCTGCCTAATTCTCTCAGATCCTGTGATTCACTTTAATAGGCAGTTCAAAGCACATCTAAAAACACACCTTTTTCAATAGTTCCTCTCACCTAGCTTGACGCAGGGTTCCTGGAACGCCGCCCTCAGCGGCGAGTGCGAAGCACAACTCAGGGTCAAAAGTGGAACGTGAAATTCGGATATGGTTTTGTAGTCAGATTTGTGAGAAAAACTTCAGCTACCCGTATTTCTCGACTGAGACGTCATTGGGAGCTGTAATTTGTATGGCAAGGAGATTGAGCAACCCTTCATTCATATTAAGGGAATTTACGCCCAGAAACTCTGTAGTTATTAATATTTTGGTTATAATAGAAAATATTCATTTTTTTGTGACGTCACACTCACATTAGTTAGCATGCATACGTCATAAGCTAGATACGTCACCTTTTCCTGGTAAGGCAAACTTTCCCGGCGTGCTTTTATGGATAAACAAACACCACTGCTTTGCACATGGATGCCTTGCCCCAGCCAGGGCTACAAGAGCCGCATTGTTAGCATTGTATAATACTTAAATAAGGTACCTCTGCAAATGAATTATTCTTAGTTATTTTTTTTTTCTTATTTTAATTTATTTCTTCCGAAAGTGTGCTTTCTGTCACATATAATTCCACTGTCTTAGTTAGGCCTAGGCCTAGTCTTATGCCTCATCGTCCCCCGCTACACAGCACATCAGCAGCCCCTCCCCCATACAGTACAGATGTTTTCTAGGTAACAACATGATTGCACCTTCCTTCCCAGGTGTTCATGTAACATTGGCATAATTGTTAGCTAACCAGTTGCGTGTATTTCTTTGTGAAAATGAGTACCGCGGCGTACTCATTTTCAGAAAGCATTTGCATCGAGGGATTCGAAATAATTGTCTCCATAACTTCGCTAATTCGCTCACAGCGCTTCGTAACTGAAAAGAAAGGTGCTATACAAGTAACAAGTAAATGATGATGTGTAAAGCATGAAAATATTGAGGAGAGCTAAGTGTTGTTTAAAATCTACACTCTCATATTTATTAAGTTTTTTACATTCATTGGCTGCCTGCCCGTAGGCTACCATTTGAGGTCATATTTTATGGAACAAAACAAAGTCAAATTTTGGCAAATTTTGGCGGCTCTGTTCAGTTTCCTTTTGCAGGTGGTTCATCATGTAGGCCTAATCCCTGGGGAAAGTTTGCACTTGTGTGCTCTGTCTGGTGTAATGTATAGTAAATGTGGTAATCTGAAGCTTATTATTTAAGAGTTTTTTGTAGCTCAAGGCAAGCAATACAAAGTTTTATTTTGATGAAAGATTTTCTGTGACCTCAAAAAATAGGAAAAATCCCCCAAATAAAAAAAACACAAAATGAATTGCCTAATTGAAAAAACCATGCAAAAGCTATAAACTTCAGTTTAAGTCACAACTGAAAGAAAAGTCAGTTACCAATTTTTATGAATGTTTCTAAATTTGCTTAAAGTTTGTTTCTTGTTCTAATTTTTAATTACAAGCTAAAAACTTATTAAAATAAATCATGTAAAAGAATTTTTGTAATAAGAAAAAAGGTGAGGTGGAGAAGATGTTATTTTTTATTGTACAGTACATTGTGGTGTTTAGTTAGTATTAATCATTTTATGTATTTAATTTATTACAGATGAAGAGTGAAGCTAAAGCAGGAAATGTGTTATTTGGCACATTAGAAACCTGGCTGGTGTGGAAACTCACTGGAGGTATTACATCAAACTAAACAAATACAGTACCAAACATGCAGTGGTATATCTAGGGGTATGCATAGGGGGAGGGGCATACCCCCTAAAAAAAAACTTGCATTCCCTCAATTGAAAATGTCTGAAGCAAAAAACCATATGCCTAAGCAAAAAATCACCTCAAATCACCTTATGTTACGACCTAGCGCCCCCCACTTAATCATCAATTCTCCATCTCTAACTTAGTTCCCCATCAGCCCCCCCTCAACCCTTTATTTCAAGACTTTTAGGTACACCACTGCCAACGTGCAGCAATAATTGTTACAGTGGACCAGAAACAGATCCTAGATGTTTCTGCCGGGAGAGCATCAGGCCTCGATCATGGTTCTTAGAAACCTTTCTGGAGGAAGTGTTCTCTAATAACAGGCATAACTATAAAATATATTAATTGTTTTAACACATGGAAATTGATCGATGCAAGAACCCACCAATTTATTCTTTGAATTTGTATCAATCTCATTTAAAAATTATGAAAAAGGAACTGTTTAAAAAAATTATAAAACCAACACAACCAACTAAAAGATAAAAATATCTCAACATGAAAAAAAAAAATGTGACAAAGGGTGTAGCCAAGTCAAAATCATAAGGCATAACAATCAACACTAGAAACATAAAATGTCAGGCTTGCTGAGCACACCAGATATTAAATAACCCATCAAGGACATTTCTATATCATTATCATATTTGATGAAGTGGAAATTTTTAGCTAAATGTAAAACATATTTAGGGGATAAGAGGCTATTATCAGGGGATGGTAGGCTTTTGTCAAAACTTAGGATGCAGTTGACAAAAATAGAATTGTTTATTACCAAGTATAATATAGAATAGAAGCATACACATCAATACCATGATAAGTTATTTATAAATCCCAGATGAGTACACATCTGCAAAAAAGGTAGTTTCTCGTCGTAAGATTTTGAAAATAGGAGAATGACGCACATCTTTTCTTTTTTTTTTTTGACTCCGAGAAGTCAAATTCAAGATGGTCAATGGGAAATAGTTACTTCTTTACCAGTAGACACATTGCAAACAAATAAAAGAAGCACTAGACATGATTTATACTATATGTATCCCCAACCACGAAATGAATGTGAGAGGAATTTTACTGATATGATTTAACTAGAGTTTTGTACATTTCGTAAAATAAAGGAAATTTTAAAAATAAATAAATAAATTTGGTGAGGCAGAGAAAATGGATGTGTGGAAGAACGAGAAACTAGTAATTTTGTTTATTTGCCGAATAAGATAATATAATATGTGTTAAGCAGAACAGCCTCAAATTATTAAATAATGATGATGATGATGATGATTATGATGATGAAGATGATGATGATAATAATAATATCAAGTATCTTCAGCACTGCTGTATCCATTCCTCGGGAATGCTAATCTTTAAAACCATTCAATGTTATGCTAAATTGATCTTGTTTTTGTAGGGAAAGTGCATGCAACAGAACCATCCAATATTTGTGCAACAGTCTTGTATGATGTATTCAAGGTAACAATGTTTAATTATCTTGAAATTATAGACAATTCATGTATTTCATATGTTTTATATATATATATATATATATATATATATGTCATGTCATTACCTGATGAAGAGCTATGCTCGAAACGTTGTACTATTTCTAATAAATATTGGCAATATCGTACCTTACGCTTTGCGTAATTATATTTTTTTTCTATATAAATATGTACTGGAAAACAACAATGCTGTGGGAAACAATGGCTGGATCTCAGCAGAGATACAAAAATGATAAGCAACAGCTAAAAAGTAAACGTAAGTAAACAGCCAGAAATAGAACCAGAGCTTTCGGACAACACTAGTCCTTCCTCAGTGGCGAGTGAGTATATATATATATAAGGCTTGCCATCCCAAAACCAGCGTACTGTCACTAAATGTTAATGTGAGTACTTAGCATAGGAATGTGGCAATATTTTATAGAGAAGCCATAATACTTTTACTCATAACTTTGGCTATAGTAAGTTGATTCTTGTAAATGACAAATTATTTTAAGGCTTATACAGGCATGTGGAGAATATGAATATGTTAAAAAGTCGACTTTCTTCTTGTGGTCACTGAAGCTGGTTTTGGCATGGCAAGCTCCATATATTTTTTTTATACATACATGAATACTACTATACACATCTTATTTAATCTGACATTGTAAAACAAGGAATAAACATTTAGTGTTAAGCACATTCAATGCCGTAGCATTTTTTCAAAAATGCAGGACAGTATCAGGGTGGACCCACTTTACGTGTAAATTCAAATGTGGTCCCTTTTCTTAAAAAGTTGACCCATTTTACACAAAAATATGAAAAATCTGGACCCATTTTCTTAAAATTTTATCCATTTTAGGCTATATATGAGGAATCTGGACCCATTTTTCAAAGATTGGACCTATTTTACATATGAAATTGCATAATTTGGACCCATTTTTCAAAATATGGACCCATTCTTTGTGGACCCATTAGAAAAATCGTGCAAGATTGTCCCAACTGTCCCATTAGCTGGCTACGGCATTGAGCACATTGGAGCTCAGACATTATGTGCTATATATAAAATAAATTATTTCCTATTTATGATTCTTGAAAATGATCAAATAGATCAATACATTGAATCTTCAAATGTCGCTGTCTCTTTTCAGAGCTACTGTATTTTTGTTTTATTACCTATTTATATTTCTGAGAAGAGAGACACAACCATTGTGATCAGTGTCAATGACTGTTTACCTAATAAAATCAATAAAACTCTCTTCTTACACAATTCCAGGTACCTCTTCAAAGGAAGTAATTGCAGAATTCTAAAATTAGACATAAGAGTAATCTTACAGTAATTATAGCTTGCCTGATAGTGTAACCATGGAGGAAATATTTCCTCCACGGTGTAACCATGAGGTAGAGGGAGCAGCTTAGCTCAGTCGGCTAATCTGGTGGTAGCCATTGTTTGTGCGCTGAACCGTGGAGATCTCTAGGTCCTCGGTTCAATTTCCATCGCTGCCTCTCCTTGTGTTTCAGCTGGAGGGCTAAAATGCTAGTTGCAATAGCGCACACCGTCTTTCAGATGAGACGTTTAAGCTGTTGGTCCCGTGTGTATTAATGGCCCATGTGCACGTTAAAGAACGCAGTACACTCTTTGGAAAAGAGTAGGGGATTGTCTCCCAGTGTACTGCCCACCAGAAGGACCCCACTGGAAATAAGTTTTCTTCTAGATTTTCGTGGGCTACCCTTAATAAATTCAATCAAATCCAATCCAACCCTGTACAGTATAGTGTTTATCAGTTTATACATTGCATAAAATCAATAGTGTTTTGCAGTTTCCATTTTGGTTATGCCACATGGTCAAACGTTTAGTTTTGTTTTTGTTTTTGTATTGTTTTTTTTTTTTTTTTTTTTTTTTTTTTTTTCTCTTTTTTTTTTTTTTTTTTTTTTTTTTTTTTTTTTTTTTTAAGTGCACTTGCAAACAATGCTCTGATTGAGTTTAAGTTGTCCAGTTTATCAATGAAAGATTTGCTGCAAAACAAATGAAAGGGAAAACAAATTAAAGTATTTAAGGAATTCAAAAAACAGTTGCATCACAATGAAAATATCAACTGAACAAAACCCTGCACCTACACACACCCACTAACACACCCACACCGATATATTATTTCAGCATGTTGCAAATTTTGGCTTTTCTAGCGAAGCCTAAAATTCAAAGTTAAAGGTTGCAGATATTCATACTTAATGGATATACTTTTTTTAAAAACTTGATATGGAGCCTGATTTCGCAGACTATTGGTGGCTGGTCTGTGTGGTTACAATCATTGTATGTTGGGCACACAGGTTGTACAACTGACAATTGTCAAATCCATCTCTGGTCTGCTGGAGGGCTTGATGACGCAACGTTGTCAGCAGATTTCAATGGCAGACTGAGTGGATTCTCGTTACAAACGATCTGTTGCACACACCTCGATGATATAAATAGAAATTAACTGATAATGCTAGTTTATGTAGCTAATACACTATTAAGTTTAAAAGCAGGATATAATTAAACACAAATCTTATTGTATACTGTTTAACTCATTCGTTCGTTTCTGTAAGTCCATAATCCCAGGAGCTACACCTGTCTCTTATACACATCTAGAACAAAAACAAAGTCCATTGATTCCAGTGCCATAACGACCATACTAATAAGGCTACTTCAACTACATCCGCAGATAATAGTTCTGCCAATGAAGTTTCACAGTCAAAGCCAGTAGGAAGCTGCGATACAAAACGGATAAAGGAGAGTGGCCGTTTTAATTATTTAAACTTCTGTACATACAGTTATACCCGCACACTAAAAGATGATGCAGATGTAGAGTATCTGATCCCAGAACTCGACGGACTCAAATTGGAGGTGATTGGATGTGAAAAACTAAAGAGAGAATGTGTCTGAAGGATGCCCACAGGCTATTAAATGTTAGATGATCAGAACAAAACAAAAAGGAAAAAAAGGAGATTAGTCTCCTTGTCCTTACAGGAATAATAAACGCAGTCTGCGGATTCAAATCCTACTCCAGTAGAATAATCTGCATGCCGTTAGCACTAGAAAAATCATCAAAATTAACCAGCATACAGCATATTCTCCCACAACTGACTACGACGGTTTAGAATTTGAAGCATTCTAGCAATTAAACAAGCAATGCTAAAAAAAATGGATGAGACGCAAAGGAGTGCAAGATAACATAGGTTCATTTGGCATATTATTAGTATGTCCATGAAACGAAATAGGAGAGAAGCTTGTTGTGTTTATACAGAGTGGGAACCTGCAATTGGAAATACTTGGTTCAAAAAAGAAAAAGAAAGAAAAGAAATACAGATATTGAACATAGGAGCGAAATAGAGGCTGTCTCTTATACACATCTAGATGTGTATAAGAGACAGGTTATAATGTTGAATTTTCTTAAAAGTTGTAGGTAGGTCTATGTAATTCTATTTAGAACTTGTGTTTGGAGAATGGATGTGAAGGGTATTGCAAAATTGCGCATCAGTATGTGTATGTGTGTCCTGGGCGCATAACTCAAAAACTTACAATGTTATATAATATATATTATATACTATATATATATCGTTCATCCGAGTAGTTTGGCTAGACCGAGCCGACTCGAGCAAATTGTGTGCAAATATGCTGATTGACCGGACTGCCTTTTTGGCTGATGGAGTGGATGGAGTACGGGTCATTATTTCTTCAGTACATATATAGCACAATAGGGCGAGGGTTTGTATTCTCAGATTATCTTGTTAAAATTTGAATTTTGTATGATTCGTATGCAGTTAAAACCATTAAATTCACCATATTTGTGTAATGACGTCTTCTTATTTTTGTGTTTAGTTGATATAAAATTATATTAATTAGTTTGTCATAACCTGTGATATTTTGTGTATTTAGTAATAGATGTCAGATTCCTGTTAAGATACAAGCCAGTAGTCTATTTATTACTAATACACTGTACATTCCGAGTTCTGAGATTGTGATGTAGGCCTAATGCTTATAGGCACAAGTACTGTTTAAATCATTTTACACAAAAGAAACACTATTTTCAAAAATAAATCATAGTGTACAAAACACTTACTGTGAACACGAATTGGGAAAATGTTGATATGATGAATGAAGAAAATTGAAATTGAGAATCATGATGACTCATCAGCGAAAAAAATATATACAGTTAATTGTTTCAGCTTATGTGAATTATGAACTATTTACGTGTAAAATTAGTGATGCACTTGGTTGCAGCCTGTAATGATGGTTTGCATCTCATTTAAATACATGCTAAAAATTCCTGGTATAAAAAGATATTCAGTGACATGCCCAATATATCAGGCCAAGCCAAGCTATTAAAGGTCCCTTTTATATATACTGAAATATACTGATCAAAAATAATAGTTAAACTGTTTATTTGATTTGTATATTTCAGTTTGTTTATAAGATACTTGTCTGCCCAAGAACAGATAAAAAACTTGCAGAAGCAGATGCAATTTTTTTTTTCTTGCAAATATGGGATGATTTTCTGATAAGCGCAAAGAGATTGAAATCTTTGTCAACTGCAATTGCGTCTTTTCCCATAAAACTGAATGAGTGTAAGGTCTATTGAATTAACTATTCATTCATATCACAATCCATTCGCAAATGCTGATACGTCACACAATAAATATAATCTTCATATTCAAGTTTTATCGTCGTAGCGCCAAGCATTAACCAATGATCATCAGCACATTATCTGTGTAAAATCCAGAAAAATGTTCTTAAATACATTCATAACATAATAAGAAATATTAAAGTACAGAAATTATGGTACCGTAACATATTTTAAGCCCCACATATTCTGTAAAAGAAAATTAGTATGAAACAAAAATTCTCAATATTATATTTCAATCAGTAGGCCTATTTATAAATTTTCAAATCAGTGTAAAATTATAGGTTATTAATGTTATCAGTGAGGTATAAATAAATTCAAAAATAACTTTGGCAAACATACAAATGTTTTAATATGATTATTTTTATTATTGTTCAATAGTTGTAGTACTGAAGGTCCTCCACACATATGGTGCTGATATGGATTTACCATCCAGATTCTAGAATATAACGAAAGCTTCATTAGCCTATTGCCATTGGAAATCCTTTTTTTATTTCAGGATTTTTTTTGTCCTACATGATTGCTATTACCATACAAGATACTTTTATTGTCACTTTGTAAACAAAATACAAGTAAAATTCGTCTTCCCAATGCAAAATAATTAAAGAAGTTAGACTTAAAAAGGACATAAATAAAACAATATACAATGATACAATTATTTACAAGAGTTGTATATATATATTGATATCAGCATTGTCCCAGTGGCGTAACGAAGAGGCCGGAGGCCCCTAGGCAGGGGCCCTTCGGGCCCATAGGTCTCCCAGATGCTGGGAGCCGCTCAGGTGTTTTTAGCGTTCCATGACGTATTGATAATGCCCTTTTTACACATTCAAATTTGTAATTTTGTCTATCGCGATTTGACCCCCAAAAAAGCATACTTATTTCCAACTAAGATCACTTTATAAACATATTACAATAAATACCAAACAAAACGAGCCAATTAAAATCAATAAATATTTATGAACATTTACTTTAACAAAACGTAGACTGGCAATAATGATGATAATAAAAATGCTCCAATCACCCTGCAGACTTTGTCTTGGAAAAGGGCCTTTGATTATTTATTGTATTATTACAGTATTATGTTAATGTGACAAGATGATCTGTCTTATGTCTTCACTTACACGCTGAAGAAAGTTGTAGGAACAACCGAAATATACGTGAAACTTATAATAAATATTTTTGTGTTCCTTAAGTCTACCTTCGATGTCTGTACTTTTATTTACCATCGTCTCCATATTTTTCTATCTTACTTTGAAAACACGTGCTTACCTATGTTATAATATGTACTTCGGACCCCCCACTTTTTGGCGAAAAATATATAATGTCTGGAGATTTTTGTATGATCGGAAATGCAAAAAAAGGAGGGAAGAAGGAGGAGAAGGATGGGAAAGAGAATGTTTATCCAGTACCCGACCGAGTTACATTTTCTTGCAATTCATATTGGTGGATCTGGGGGAGGGGGGTCATTGGTCCTTACCCCTCTCTTGGGCAACAAGAAAAGGGCAAAAAGAAAAGAATTCTAGACCTACCTTTTAGGAACCCGTGAGCTAATTTCTTTTCTTTTTTTTTTTTTTTTTTTTTTTGCTAAAACACGCTTCAAATGTCGGGAAAGCTCAATTCCCGCCATCTAGGAATCAAAATTTTCCCAGGGGAGAACCCTCGGACCACCCTTTCTTTTGGGATTTATCGATTCATGGAAAAAAGAATACGCATGCAACTACTCATTTGTTTATGTATGTATACACACATAAAATAAAAAATGAGAAAAATTTACCTGACCTATTTCAAGAGAAGAAAACCTTGAATTTTGAAGAGCTTTAAAAGACATTAAAAGACATTTTAGAAGTCAGGAAAGCTCATCTCCCGCCATCTAGAAATCGAAATTTTTCCGGGGGAACACGGATCCCCTTAATCTTTGGAGTTCATTGATTTATTGAATCATTTTCAAGGAGGGGGGGACGGGACCTTGAATTTTAATGAATTTAAAAGTCATTAAAAGACACAACAGAAGTCATTTCCCGCCACCTAGGAATCAAAATTTTCCCGGGGAAGAACCACAGGACCCCCCTTCCTTTTTGGAATTCATTTCATGGAAAAAATCGTATGCAACTACTCAATTTTTTTTAAATGTATGTATACACACATAACAGGCCTATTTACAATAATGAGAAAGTTTACCTTACCGTTTTCATGAGGGGGAAAACCTTGAATTTTGAAGAACAAAGTCGTTAGATACCTAGCTCAAAAGTCGAGAAAACTCCGCTTGGCTTGTTGGCCACTTTTAAGAATTTTTACTATGGAAATTGTGTGCGACGGTCCATTTGCCTTTTGTCGTAATAAATCACGACCGAATTACACTATATCTGATCATGTGTTACGTTATTGTGTACAGTGTATTGAGGGTGACGGTCAAGAGTGGGTGGGGCCTTATAGTTAATTCTTAGCCCAGTAGACACAAATAAATTTTCCGACACCAGCCATCTAGAAATCAAAATTATCCCGGGGGAGGAATGTTGACCACCACCACCTAGATTTGATTTCAAATCTGCATGATTCATATTCCCATTCATCTTATAAGCAGTGGCGTAACAGGCGGAGGGCCAGGGGGCAGACTGTCCAGTGGCAGTTTTTACCTGGCTGACCAAGCCGTCGTACCGGGCTGGGTAAGAAGAGAAAAGAAAGTGGGGAGAGGGAGGGAAAGAGAAAGAAGGGGATAGAAAAAGCAAGGAAAAAGGAAAAGAAAAGAGAAGAGAAAAATAAAGACAAGAATAAAAAGGAAGATATCACAATACCCCGACCTGCAACCCCTTCTCCACTGGCGTAACCACCGGGGGGACAAGTGGAAAATATCCATCTGTGGAAAATCTTTCCCCATTGAATGCCCTTTTCACCCGGGAAAGTGCTAGAAAATCTCAAATTTTAAATCGCATATTTTGTTGAGGTAGGCCAATTTCCTCTAAAAAAAATTGCACATTTTAGGGAGTTTTGATCAATTCCGACGAAATTAAAAAATTAAAAAGAATTAAAAAAACAAAAATTGTTCGCGCGCTACGCGCGCATTGTTTAATGTTAGAGCTTCTGCTTGCTCTCCTTTGCCTTCTAAGTTATAACACATAGTCCCAAACTCAAGAAAGAAAATTTAAGATAGATCGTTTTACCTAAAAGAAGGGCCTCAATGTGTAATGATGTTGAAAGAATATGATTGTAATAAATAAAACCACGACGAAAATGCTTATATTTAGTTTCAAACACACGTGTGTG
>NW_022749760.1:688005-698676 GCF_011630105.1 Anneissia japonica
TATACACAGCCCAGGTGTGAATGCAAATAGTGGAATACAAGCTATGCGGCTCGGTTCCAGTAGATACAGAGAATATTTTGTCATTCTTAATGCGTCCTACAAAATTCTTAACAAGACAGCACTAGTCCGTGAATATATATATATATATATAAATTCCATTAACCGAAAGGTCCACTGATTATTCTCAGATAAGAAAGTATAATACATATTCCAAGTATTGAATCGCAATACAATGGCGTGTATTTCAATACGTGTGTATTATACTTTCATATTACCATCTCTCCATGGTTTTTTTTTTTTTTTTTAGATTCTACAATACTATCTTCTTTACCATGTAGCCTTCCACATTTTTTTTTATTATACATACATATACCAATATATTTTTATTCACATACATATAGATACATATATATTTACTGCTTATATATGTTCTATATAATTTATGTAACTGTATGTAATTGATGTTTTTTGTCTGTAGAGAGATTGGAATAATATTCACATCAATTACTTTGGGATTCCACACTCAATTCTACCTGAGTTAAAGGACACTAGGTAAGTTTTGATTATGTTGGTTGGTGAGCTTTTGCTTAAAGTGAAAGAAAATAGACAGAATATTAATAATAATAATAATAATAATAATAACAAAAAATAATAATAATAATAATTTAAAAAAAAATAATAATAATAATTTATAAAAAAAATAATAATAATAATAAAGGTTGAGAATAGAACCGCAACTGCTGCGCCAAACCGCTAATTTTCAGATTTTATCTGTTCAATGCACTTTACATAAAAAGCTGATAAAATACAATATTAAAATAAGCAACATTATACATTAAATTAAAAAATATTATATAGAAGACTACAAAATTATATCATATATCATATAAACTATATTAATTACATCATTAAAAGTAAGGGACAGTAGGGACATGTTATAGGAATATTAAATAATAATATTTTAATTTCCTCATACAAATACAGGAAGGCGAAGCAAAGGAGGAACAAGGTTTGGCAGCCCCATAACACCAAACATGAAAGAAAACAGAAAACAGTCACACAACAGCAAAGACACCTTACAGAAATACTTGAAAGAGTTTGACTGTCTTAAGAAATGTAAAGATAATGTTGTGAGATGGATGAACAAAGATAATATGGAACATGTCCATATAATATCCATTACAAATACACAATAATAACATATTACATCAGTATTTTTATTAGAAATCTGTGGTGGGGTGGGGGTGTTTTTAATGCAGACAAAAGCACAAATTTTTACCCCTAAACAAGTATTTTTAGAATATTAATATCACCATTCTTAAGCTTGATTTCCATGCAATCGCTACACGCTACTGGTGACAGTTTCCGGTGATACTGATTGGTCGGTCGAATCAGGGAGCCTTCCCGAATGTGTCGGGAGCTGCTACGCACTACATTAAGCAGCTTTCGATTTGGACGACGCGGCGTGGAGCGTGAAACCATACTGCGCATGCGAATACATGGGGAAATCGTTCGTTGTGTGGATTTGACAACATGCTTCAAGCAGTTTGGCGTTGTGTTGACTACGGCAAGGCGAGTTTTATAAATACACGATCGCTGGGGGCACCTGCATAATTGATCACGGGATATGAGGGAGCGCGTCGTCCTGTAAATCGAAACAGCTTTGATGTTCAGACGGGAAGTGCATAGTACGACGTTCATGGTTGATTGAATTCCCTGTCGTAGCACCCCGCGTTGCCCATTTCGAAAGCTCGCTAGTGATTGCACTGGAAACACTGTAGCGACAGTGTCTTGTTTATAAGGAAACCGGACTTAAACTGATTAAAGAGGTTTCAAAACCTTTAAACCCATTATCAAGGTATCTTTATAGGCCACAGAAAAATTTACGATTCAAAGGGTTAAGATAAGCCATACCACTGTCATATAATATGCGCATGTGCATTCAATCACATAGAAGTCTTTAGGTATAACAAGGCCTCTCTGTACCCGAAAACTGGTACATGTCAATAAAATTCCAATCTTAAAAGATTTAATCTTAGAGTTTAATTGAAGCTATTATACAATAAGAAACACAGTACATATTCACAAAATTTTGACTTCCTGTAACATATCAGGCAACAATAAACTACTGTAGTCTTAAAAAGTACAACATTCAATGCTTAATTTTGTGATGTTGGATTGATCAATCAAATTAAAGTCTTCCAATACAACAATCTTAGATTAAAATCTAGCAAATTCCAAATTCCTGACCCCAAGTCTCATAAAACGACTTGTAATTAGTATTTTGGGGGTCCTGTGTAATCAGTGGTGTATCTAGGAGGGGTGCGCAGGGGGGCCACATCCCCCAAAAATTACTCTCGCCCCGCCAAAAATCACGGTCAAGTAGTTAAAAATCACCTTATTTTGCAAATTAGCGCCCCTCAACTGATAATCAAGGCTCCCCCCACTTCACCTTTGCACCCTCCCATCTGCACCGCCATTTCAAGACTTCTAGATACGCCACTGTGTGTAATCAACATTAATTTTAACAATCTTTTTATTGGAATAGGCTTCTAACTGTTAGGCTTTGCACCATCAATCACTCTTATTAAATATAATGTTTTTAAAGAATATTATAATGATCAAAGAATTTTGTCTGGTCTTGTGTTTGTTGTTGTTGATGTTCTTGTTGGTCTTTTTTATTGTGTCTAAGCCCCCTCGGGGGCAAAGACACTATGTTATGATCTGGCAATTAAAGATGGCGGAAAGGGTAAATCCGGTGGAGGTGCATGATGGGTCATGTGTCATACAAAAATAGTTTAAAAAATACAACGCCACACATTTCCTGATAAGGCCCAATAAAAAAAATTATTAGTTTATCACCCTCGCGCGCATGCCTTCTATGGTATTGGAAAAAAAAATTTCTGAAAAAAAAAAAATTTTTTTTTTGAAAAATTTTTTTTTTTCATTTTATTTATTTATTTTTTTCATTTATTTTATTAAATAGTTAAGTAAATATTGTTTGCATTATCTAAATCATGTTTTACTTTGAATATCAATGTACCAGCAAACAACCCAAGGGTAATATTTGGCTTTAGCAAAAAAAAATTTTAAAAAAAAGCCTCCCTCCCTTATCACTTTTCCTGCCCAGATAGGGTGATAAACTAATATTTTTTATAGGGCCTTAGGCCAGACTTATTTATGCAATGTATAGCGAACCTGCTGCCGGCAATAATGATTTCATATAAAAATATAATTTCATTTTTGGCAAGTTAGTGCACTTGCCTCCACAAAAAAAAAGGAAATTTCCAGAAGAAAAAATGTGTCATACAAAAATAATTTAAAAAATACAACGCCACACATTTCCTGATAAGGCCCAATAAAAAAAATTATTAGTTTTCACCCTCGTGCGCATGCCTTCTATGGTACTGGAAAAAAAATTTTCTGAAAAAAAAAAAATTTTTTTTGAAAAATTTTTTTTTTTCATTTTATTTATTTATTTTTTTCATTTATTTTATTAAATAGTTAAGTAAATATTGTTTGCATTATCTAAATCATGTTTTACTTTTAATATCAATGCACCAGCAAACAACCCAAGGGTGATATTTGGCTTTAGCAAAATTTAAAAAAAAAAAAAGCCTCCCTCCCTCATCACTTTTCTTGCCCAGATAGGGTGATTAACTAATAATATTTTTTATAGGGCCTAACCAAATCCCATGTGGATACTTTATTAGTAAACATAATACAGTAAGGCGGCATAGGGCATAGACACATGCTCCCACTGGGAGCCTATTATATTATAGTGTGTTGTAATTTTTGTTATCTAATTGATTTATTTTCTTTCATTAGTGATGATTTTGGAGTTTGTGAAGAAGAGATCTTTGGAGGCCCAATCCCAATTCATGCTTGTGTAAGTGTCGCATTTCTAAATTTGAATTAATATCGATTTTCTATTACATTTATAGCACTTTGCACTTTTCTTTTTAGTATTTGCATATTTAATATCCCATTGAGATTTCACAGATTTATACTCCCTCTCCCCCCCCCCCCTGCCCTCACCACATTTTGTTGTCATCATGTTTGTCATTATTTCATTTCATTGTAAAAATATGTTGGATACAAGGAAGTTAATGCAACTGACATACACATTACTACAACATACACAAAACTCTAATTGTATTCAAGTCTGTTGAAACCTGAGAGGATTACGCAAAAGTAGACAGAATTTAGTATTCAAAAGTAGTGTTCAGTACATTTCGATTATAAGGGATTAAGAACCCACAGTCTGAAGGTTGTACAATTAGACCCCATTGTATTCACTTTCTTCATTTCATTCATTTATTTGCCTCAAATAACCCAAGCACTGTGCGAGTAACAGAGCAATTGTGAGGTCTCACCACGAAATGAGACCCATCGTTGGTGAAATCATATTGAGATATTCACCAAAACAGGCCAAAGTCAACATTTTTACAAAATTTTGATTTTAATGTTTTTGAATAACTGGATAATTATATTTTATGATTGTATACTTTGTAAGTGAATTTTCTTGCCAAAACTCTGCATATATTCTGTAATCCTAGTCATATTATTTTGTACAGGTTAGTTTTTCTTTGAGGCCGATTTTCCAAAACGTGGTTCTTATACACCTGAACTTTAAATGCTCACATCTCTGGATTTACTTACAGTAGGGAAGCCATTCAAAGACCAAATGAAAGCTTATAATGTGATCTACCAAAATATAATATAAACTCAATTTTTGAATTTCTAACCATGAGACTCATTTTGTGGCGAGACCTCACAATTTAAAAGTCATGTATTTAAACCAGCTTGTACATAAGATTTATTCTTTTCTCGTCCATACATACTTCATTGACTTACTCACATTGATACTATACTTACAGTACCTGGATGAATAATAATATTCACAAACATACTTAAGTTATGTTAAAAATAATTTTTATTTTTTCTATTCCATTATTTTCTTACATTTTACATCTGTATAACTTAGGAGCAAACTGTTTTTCCTAATACTTTATCGTATTTATGCCTACAGTACATTTCATTATGTTGCAGTTTGTTATTACTTTGTAATGATATTTTTGTTAGGCCTATATATATATAATCATATCTTCTGTATACCATTTATTGAACAATCCAACTCCCAGGTAGTTTTAATATTAGATTGTGAAAATGTTGAGAATTGTGAACGACTCCTAGTAATTATCATTCCATTAGGTAAAAATATTTGAAAGAATTGCATTAGATATATACATATACTTCAGATATATACATATAAAATTGTAAATTTTTTCAAATTTAATTAATAGCACTTAAATCTATCATTAATCATTGCCATCATCATCACTTCTATCATTATATCATTATCATTATTGTTGTTATTATCATTATTATAATACTATTACCTTTAAACATAAAGACTCCACTACATTATTCTAAATACTGTACGTAAAAAAGCATTAACTTTCAATTGATTATTTTGAGAATATGTTTTTCTTTGTGAAAATACATTCCTTTCCAATTATTGTAATGGACATACAGTACATAGACCTATATATTGTTTTTATGTGTTTGCACAGACATACAATTTGGCTGGTAACCACTTTGAAGATTTCTTTTGAAAATCATTGAGAACTGAATTGTTCATATATGTCTCTCATTGGAAGTTATATAAATTATTGGATTGTTTTAAAATACGCATTGTAGTGTCTTAGTATAATATAGGGGTTTTCAGATCACCAAATGTTATAATTGTTTCAAAGTAAGAAGTAAGAAAATGAAAACAATGATAATCATGATTAATTAAATTTACATTTTTTTTTTATTGCAAAACATTGTATAGGATGGGATTGTATCCTGGTTTAAAGCTATTCACTTCCTGTGTTTGCGTGATGCTTGTCTTGTGTAGCAATGAGCCTTTGCGCTAAGCCCCGCCCCTTGGATATTGTTGCTAAGGCCCCACAAAACTGTTCTTATTGGTCGGTTGTTAAGTTTGATTGACACACCAGAAAGATCCATTGTTGCTACCAATCACTCCAAATCACTTTCACTCACAATCCACAATTGTACATGAAAGCTCACCAATAGTTATTATTATTTATTATTATTATTTAATTTATTATATGTATTGTCTCCATAAAAATATATAAATATATACATCAAGATAAACAATAAAAAAACAACTATACAAAATAAAAACATTAAAAAGGAAAGTAAAAGAAAATCAAAGGAAAAAGGAGTATCCAGTTTGGTGGTGAGTGGGGAGACGGGCATACCAACAGGAACCGAGTTCCTCTTCAATAAATGTTTGGAATCCACAAGCACTCATCAGCAAAATGTATAGTCGCGCAGAATAAAAAAGGTTAAATGAACGATTCCTTAACATATTTCTTAAAGAAATTGAAATTTCCTTTGATATTTTAAGTTATTGATTTCTTCTAAGCTTTGTCTTGTTTCTGTATACATATGTCGTTTTTTAGTCTGTGGTTTTGTAGTTTTATTGTGAACGCACCACATGACGTGTGCCACTGATTCAGAAGTGTAGTTTTCAAATAAAGTTATTATCAATTTATGACAATTGTTACCTGTTGGGAGTGGGTGATAAAATCTTCATTAAACGCCTGATCACCATGGAATCCAATCAAAACAAATCTCAACCAATTCCACAGGATACTGATAGGCTGAGGTCAGTCACATGAGCCAGTCATTAGAGCCTGTTGACAATGCCACCTCTGTAAAGTTGCGGTATTTCTTAAATGCGTTCAAATCCCGCAATTGGTAGCGAACAGAAGTAATTTCATAATTTTGGATTACCACAATTACATCTGAACTGATCTTGAAGAAATTCTAGTCTAAATAGTGTATATAGCACAATGATTAGGATCTTAAAGTTAATTGATAGTGTGTTTCATGGGTACTTTTAGATTTTATTGTTTTGAAATAGACTTCTGTTAGATAATGTTTTTTTTAATTGTGTAAATTGCAACATTTTCAGCTGTTCAGCTTCTTGTTTTTATACTTTAAAATAAATAAATTATAAATGAGTGATGTATATTCACTATTGGCAATCCTTGGCCTCATGTCTAAAATAATTATTTATTTATGCTCATGGGCCAAAGATTGACAATAGCGAATATATCACTATATTTATAGTACAGTAAGTTTCAAAACATAGAGTAATAATTCTGTCAATAAAAAGGACTCAAACCTAAGACCCTGGAATTAGGAAGTAAGTGAGGGGGGGCGGATCCAAGAATTTTGAAATGAGGGGCACCAGTTTCTCAGAATAGTGCAAAGTGAGGGGCAATAAATATGCCCACTCCCAAGTCTGCTTCTGCCTCACACCACTCAAATCAAATAAAATTGTTTCACATGCCGGGTAGCCCAGACACGAAGAGAATTTTAGTGGAGAGGGAAGTTACTGCACACTTTGAGCGCTCTGATCTTTTTGAAATAGTGCTCTATAGGTGCTGTAATATATAGTAATAATCTCATTATTTATTTTTAGTGATTTTTTTTCTCTTGTTTACTTGATGATCAGGTTGGTGACCAACAGGCAGCTATGTTTGGTCAGTGTTGCTTCGATGAAGGTGACATCAAGGTTACTATGGGAACAGGAACGTTTATAAATTTGACTACAGGGGCCTACCCGTGTGTACCGACTCTTGGTAATTTTGAAATTTATTTTTTGACATTTTAAATACATGAAGAAATATTAAATTTATTAATTTATCCAAGTTAAATCATTTTACTGTAATTTTTTTTACATGAAAATGATGAGTACTACAGTATTATTGGTTTAAACATTCTAGGTATATTTTTTTTATATTGTTTTTTTTTCTATGAACCAAGAGCAACAATATTCCACTTAAAGGCATTGCAAGGAAACTGATCATATCCTGCTGATATTATCATGAAAATTTAGTCCACTATGAAAAAATATAATTTCACATTGCATGTATTTACATTTTGATATTGTTTTCATATGTTTTAGGAACGTATCCAATGGTTGGCTGGAAGATTGGCTCCGAGGTGTCTTACACGATGGAGGCGATGGACTCGGATTCAGGAACTGTGTTGACTTGGCTTGAGAGTGCAGGTATATGAATCTATGTTACTTTTCTTCCTGCTTACAATAGGCTATTCCCTAGTGAATACTTACAAATTCTTTCCTCAATTTGAAAACTGGTTCATTACACTTCAGTGCAGTGTTAGAATGTGACCTATGGTTTTTTTTGTTATAAAATCACTTTTTTACTCATAAAGGAAGGACATAAAAAGTTGGGTTTCAATGAAAGAGAATACAAGGCAAATATAGCTAATTTTACTGAATGAAATGGAACAAAATCTAATGATATAAACTTGTACGTAATTTACATTACAGTATAAGGAATTTCTTCAGGTACTACTAGTCTAAATTTGGCAAAGACAAGCCAAACCAGTCACCCGTCGCAAAAATCAATTTTGAGTTATTCATACAGTGTTAGAGAGTAAAATAATAGCTATAAAATGGTAAAAAAATCTTTCAAATCAGACATTTCCTTATGAAGCTACAAGCGTTTAAACATACAGCTGTTTAAAGAACTATATATGAGAAATCAGCCTTCGAAGTTTCAGGCATTTTCATGTATAAACTATCTTCAAATCCTTAAAAAGTGTTGTTTTAACATTGAAAATGGGGAAAATAACAGCATAGAATGATGTATAGATATATAAAGGTTAGTTTAGTGCAATAAAATAGATTTTTTTAAATTTGACATTCCAGCATGTTTTGGCCATTTTCTTCGAAACACGATTTGCGACGAGTGACTGGTTTGGCTTGTCTTTGCCACAAATAGTGTATATAGCACAATGATTAGGATCTTAAAGTTAATTGATTGTGTGTTTCATGGGTACTTTTAGATTTTATTGTTTTGAAATAGATTTCTTTTAGATAATGTTTTTTTAATTGTGTAATTTGCAACATTTTCAGCTGTTCAGCTTCTTGTTTTTATACTTTAAAATAAATAAATTATAAAATGAGTGATGTATAATCACTATTGGCAATCCTTGGCCTCATGTCTAAAATAATTATTTATCTATGCACATGGGCCAAAGATTGACAATAGCGAATATATCACTATATTTATAGTACAGTAAGTTTCAAAACATAGAGTAATAATTCTATTACTAAAAAGGACTCAAGAAGTGAGGGGGCGGATCCAAGAATTTTGAAATGATGATACTACTTTAACTAGATTTTAAATACCTTGTATAATATCTCACCAAATAAATTAACCTATATATAACTATAAGTGCTTTATTGTAATTAATCAATTTCAATAATCAATATCAATCATTCAATCAATTAAGTCATGTAATCAAATTTCTTTTTCATCAATAAAAATTTATGAAAAACATTAAAAATGAACATAATAATTTGAATTGCTCTTTTAAAATAATCACATTTAAACAAATTATTATTTAAAAAAACAATTTTCAAAAGATTTACTGTACTACAATAATTCTTAAATCCTTTTAAGTAATAGGTTTATATATTCACTGTAAACAAAAATCGAAAAGGTTTTATTGATGTTTTGTGAAAGTAATTCTGTACAGGAATGTAGTATTGTATGAACATGTTGGATATTCAGGAAATGAAGTAATGAACTTAACAATATGTACCTCTGAAGAATGTCACCAATTATGTTGATATGTTACAAAGGATTATGGATGATTTGGTTCATCCACTTGTTAACAGACTTCAACCTGCATCTAAAATATTTGTTTTATATCCATTTTTTCCAGGTTTTATTTCAAAACCGGAAGATTCACAAGCTGCTGCTACAAGAGTAAAGAGTAGTAATGGATTGTGTTTCATCCCAGCATTTAGTGGATTACAGGTATCATATATATGTAACATATACAGTATATCATTTTTATAATATAAAATATTATTACAAATTGGTCATACAGTATATATTCATTGTGAATTATGTTTATGTTAATTATTGTGTAGCTGCTGTTTTTCCTTCTCTGCTCCTAAACTCTGGGACTCTCTGCCCCCACAACTACGTATCATCTCTGATCAGGAATTATTCAAATCTAGTCTTAAATAATTCCTCTTCAAATACTTCTTTCTAACATCTTCCAGCACCATTGACAAGCCAGTTTTTGTTTGCTTTAACAGGCGCTTTAAAAATATGTATTATTATTATTATTTAATAATGTATTTATTCATTTGTCTTTTCTATTTATAAATATATATATTTAATTTATTTAAAACGGGACCCACTGTTGAAAGTTTTGCTTGTTGTGGTTTTTCCTTTTTCACCAATTGTAAATTATTTGTTATGAAAAGAGAAGGAAGGTGTGGAATAAATTGATGATTGATTATAAGCTTATCTAGCTTAAACATAGTTTCACTATGTGTGAGCGTTTCAGTCAGTTGTATGAGAGCAAGTGCCTGCAGTTAATGCACAACCTATGTGTCTCTGTGGTCTAATAGGTATGATACTCAACTTGACAGTGAAAGGTTGCAAGTTCAAATCCCGCCAGACACTTTTTTCATCATACAACTGAATAAAGGAACTTTTCGTTGATAAGATTATAACATCTTGTTCCCACAAGAGCATTGTTGTTATTATTTATCCATTTACATTGTGATTACGGTGCTACACAGCAAACATACATACA
>NW_022749760.1:698829-704039 GCF_011630105.1 Anneissia japonica
TGTCCACTCTCTGGAAATTGCCTCACCTCATCCATCATCTACAAAGCCACTGTCCACTCAAATGATGACACAAAATGCTATATTGGGCTCACTGACACACCGTTCAAAACCCGATACACAAAACACAAATACACTTTTAACACTCCCAAACACAGAAACAGCACCGTACTCTCCAAATACATATGGAAATTAAAAGACAGCAGCACGCCCTACAATATCAAATGGTCTATTATCGACAGAGCATCGGCCTATTCCCCAAAAACAAAACGCTGCAACCTATGCATAACCGAAAAACTTCACATAATATATTCAGACAAACAGTCAACACTAAACAAAAGAACCGAGCTATTGTCTAAATGCAGGCACAACAACAAATACTTAAAAACAATTAACTCATTTGCATTTTCACCTGCCTTAGCATTCATATACTCACAGTCTTTGTATTCTCTCACTCCTGAAGATTGCATTAGCATGAAACAGTCTGTAGAGGGATTATACCAAGTTCTATATATACATAGATAGATATGCAAATAAAAATGTTAATGTTACTATTTTTTTTATAAAATCGTGTTTGTTTTGTTAGTCTGGCATCAATGATAACACAGCTTGCTGTTGCTTAATAAACATAACGCCCGCCATTAAGCAGGAACACATTGTGCGTGCAGCGTTGGAATCGTTAGCCTTCAGGGTCGTTCAGATCTTCAACACGTTGGAGAATAAAACCAACATCAAAATTAGTGACACCGTAAAGTAAGTTAAACAAACGATGATAATAATAATTATGCCAAAAGAAATAACCCCTCAATTCATTATAACAAAGGTGACTTTAAAATAATCTTGATTATTTTTATTTATTTTTTTTTTCTAATTCTTTATCTCTTCATGATTATTATTTGTTTAATAACTAGGTTTGATGGCGGTGTTAGCAACAGTGATTTTGTGCTACAGTTGGTCTCAAGCTTGTTAAACAAGAAAGTGGATCGGCCCGACAATCTGGACATGTCCTGCCTTGGTGCAGCTTTTCTTGCAGGCTTAAAAGCAGGTAAAGTGGGGCACACATCTCCGCACACTGAGCGGTTGCTGATTTTTCGGTCGCAGACTGGGAAGTTTGTCATTAATAATGATCTTTTATGTGCATCTCTGCGTGTGTGTCTATAAACCAATATAATGATCTGGATTGGATACTTTCCAATGCTCCAACAGAGTCAAACAGATTTTCATTTCATACTATTTCATTGTCTTTTCAAATCACCACTGCACGTGTATATAGTGTTGTGAACAAACGATTGTCGCATGGAGATTTTTTTATTGCCTTTTGTTAGCAAATACTATCATATTTATTTAAAATGCATTGATAAAATTTACAACTTTATTATGGAAAAAAGTATTGACAAAGCTTGGGTAAGATATATTTTTTTCGTTATTTATTTTATTTTATGTTTTGATGAAGCTATTGTATATTTAATTATTATTTCGTTCTTAATTGGTCAGACATGATAATTATTATTATTTGCAGGTGTTTGGAAGAGCAAAGAAGAGTTGAAAGCAGTGCGAAAAACAAAGAACGTATTCAAACCAAAAGCAGATGTACAAAATGACTACAAGCCAACTTTTAAACAATGGGCCAAGGCAGCTAGAAGGTCGATGAACTGGAACATATAAAGTAACAGATGGTGTACGAACAAAGACCTCAATGCAGGCAAATAAAATAAAATATATATATATATTAATTTAAAAGATGTAAGCTATGGCAGGAGAATCTCCATTGAAACCTAGAGGTCAAATCATAAAAGTTCATCATTTCAAAGCTCAGAATAATTAACATAAATTATTAAAAACTGTACTTCATATGTATATCTTGCTGTAATATAATCTATGCAAAAGTTTTGATGTCTAGTACAATATAATCATAGTGATGCTTGAAGTATAAATCTAAACATTTTGATGGTTATTTTTAGAGCTATATATAGCTGCAAAAAACATATTACCACCAATCACAGGGGCGGATCCAGAGATGTCCAAAAGGGGGGGGGGGCCCGAAAGTTGGGCCGATTGAGGCAACACTGCCCTAGCGGGTCCGGGGCATTTCCCCCGAAATTTTTGTGTTCTGAAGCCCGAAAATAACATTTGAGGCGTTCTGGGCTATCATTTTTTTCTGTTTTCTTTTTTTTTTTTACCTCCCAAGGGGGATTTGGGGGGGGGGGGGGCGGGGCCGCCCCCCCCCCCCCCACCCCCCCCCTGAATCACAGAGCTTGAGAACTAAGGATCTTTACATTTTGATAGATGACCACTGAGCACCAGTTAGCTTGCAAGAACAGAAACAAAATTATTTATTACAAAATGTATTTACAGTATCACTATTTAGGAATAAGACTATGATAATGTAATTTCATTAGCATTATGAAAGGATACCACTTATCTAAATAAAGGACAATACAACATAAATAACTTACCTTACCTATCTGCTTTGCACCCATACATTTCTAGAATAATTATTAGGTGAGGAGCTCAGCTCAGTGGTTGCGCAAGCGGTGGCGGGGGAAATTGTCCCCGTTGGACAGGCCTGGACCCCCTGTAGTTTGACACACGAATAGGGCGTCAGATCAGAAGTTTAAAAAATAATATTTTACCTATCCAAATAACGTTATTTTGACTGCTAGTCCATAGTATTGTGGTCTAAAAGAACATTTTGGGCCATAATAAGCCATAAAAACTCTCCCCATGAAACCTACAAGGGAGTTTTTATTCCGGGCCATTGACCAATGCTTCGTCAGCCCCTTGGCTCGGACCCCTTGTTGCAAATTTCTGGCACCACCGCTGAAGGAGCTATTTGACCCAATACCGTATAATAGTATTACAGAAACAGTATACAAAGAGGCTATACTGTACTTATGGCAGGTCATAAATGTATGTATGTAACTATAAAATGTATAACCTGGATTTTTGTAACCTTAAGGTTAGCATCTGATTGATCCCCCACTGATCACCACCTTGCAAAGCTGGGGTCAAGTGTACAACCCCCCCTTTTTTTTTAGGACAGTACTATAAAACTAAATAATTTCACTTATTGTTATGGAGAGGATCACAATTTAATTTTGTATTTCACATGCAAAAGCAAATAAAGTGCAAATTACAGGATGGGATAATGATTTATAATATAGTCTTTATGAGGCTTATGAATTGGAGTTTTAGTCATGAGTACAATCACTGCTGTCGCTAGGTTTGAACAAAGGATCCTGGGAATTGGAAGGCAAGAATCATAACCACCAACTCAACTCCACTCCAATATAACCTCCCTATAAAATGTTATTACGACTTGTTAAAAGCATAGCCAAAGGGTTTATTGAATTATACACTTATGCATGTAGTTACTAAGATTTTATTGAAAAACAAATAACCACCATTTTTTCAACGGAACAAATTTAAGCAATAGATGGCACAATAGAATTTTAGCCACCGTTTGATTTTATTGAGCAATTGATGCCCCACCAGTGTTTGTGTGTTGATTTTATATATTACCTGCCTTTTTATAATAGAAAAAGTATTACAGTATAAGAAACCATTCTTTAAAAATGCAAAAAAAAAAAAAAATATATACTTTTCTTCTAAGAATGAAGATATTTGTGTGATACAGATCTGTTGATTTGAAAAATTCAATATTTAAATTGTAAATTTTATATATTTATGTAAGGTATCCAATTTCAATTGAAAATTTAATTGAGAAAATATTTTCCTCATAAATTAACAGACAGAGCAATTCTGTGTATATATACTTTATATATACCCTAATAGTGAGATTCTATAAAATCTCACTAGTTAATTTAAATCTATTAGAGTTGTCTGGAAAATCCCTCACTCAGTTAAAGCTCTTTTTGCACTATTGAATTTTATGTGAGAAATTACTTTGACATGGCCATATTTGGATGTAATATGACATCATCATGCCCATATATGGGCACATCACACACATTTGTTGCATAAAATTGGATAGTGTGTACAAAGCTTGAACTACTTAATTGATTATTTAAATGTTTAACATTTTAGAAAATAAATAAATTAAAAAAAATATATAAAAAATTAAAATACATAAAATAAATAAATAAATGGACAGTTGCTGAAGTAATATCCTAAATTCATTTAAACCTTATTTTGTGTTGGTACTTCTAGCGAATGAATGAATAAAATACAGTATATGTGAATATAGCTACTGTATTTTGTATCTTAAATGGTCCATTGAAGATAAAATGAAGATAATTTGAAAGTTATAAATATTGACATTTTATAATTACTACCCACATGCATTTCTTTGATGTAAATTTTAAAAATATTTTTTCCTAATTTTATTAATCTGAATAATTCCATTTAAACTTCGCATTGATTAGGTTCAAGATATATGTTAAATGAACTACATAAATAAAGATAATGTTAATACTGACGCGATCCAATAGTACATTTGTAGGTGAAGATTATGAAGCACTTGTCATTATGGTTGTGTTTGTAAAGCAGCATGACTAGGAATACTCCCCAAGGAGCAGACAAAGCTGCACAAAAATGTGCTTGTTTGCCAATTAAGTATCCAGTGACCAGGGAAATACTGATGTCGGCGCCTTTGTACATTCTCCAGAAAGTGAAAGGCGCAATATAATTTTTTTTTTTAAAGAAAAAAGAAGCTTAAACGGTGATGGTGTAGCTTTCCTGTATGAATAAAATCAAAATAGTACTGGGTTTAGTCTACATGAGTTCCTGCTTCTATTAGGTCATTCAATTCATAGATGCCTTTTTTTTTTGTATGGAGAATGCATTAACCTTAGTAGCCTAGGTCTAAACATAACTCTAGATACAGTATATACATACTTACTCTTTTCAAACTTAATCCATTAAGTGTTAATCCATTGGTCTTGTATATGTGAGGTCTTGATGTGAGGTTTCACCACGAAATGAGACGCATCGTTGGTAAAGGAATATTGAGATATTCACCAAAACAGGCCAAAGTCAACATTTTTACAAAAATTTTGATTTTAATGTTTTTGAATAACTTGATACTTATATTTTATGATTGTATACTTTGTAAGTGAATTTTCTTGCCAAAACAGTGTTCTCTGCATATATTCTGTAATCCTAGTCATATTATTTTGTACAGGTTAGTTTATCTTTGAGGCCGATTTTCTCAAAACGTGGTTCTTATACACCTAAACTTTAAATGCTCACAT
>NW_022749760.1:704086-717173 GCF_011630105.1 Anneissia japonica
AGGGAAGCCATTCAAAGACCAAATGAAAGCTTATAATGTGATCTACCAAAATATAATATAAACTCAATTTTTGAATTTCTAACCATGAGACTCATTTTGTGGCGAGACCTTACATATATAATGGCTCTGAGGGAAGAAAACCTCAAGAAAGCAGTAAAGTATTATTTTGTGACCAATTTACTTCCCAACATGTTATATGTGTAAAGCCATATATACAAACAAAAATGTTATATTTGCCATCAGCAATCCTTGATCTATGCTTCTAAAAATGTATTAAACTGGATTCTAGAAAAGAAATTTATGACATCTTGTTAACATTATTGTAAGTCCAGTACAGTACCAACTTTCCTGTTATAAATACCAGTATGTAAAATAAATTTCAAAATTCTTTATAAGTATGCAACATTCACTCACGTCTATGTACCTTTAACGTTACCATTAAAGGTGTCAATGTAATAATAAAATACACTTATATGAATATATTTTGTGTATGGTCTTATAAATATGCAAAATAAATTTATATATAAATATGTAAATGCAACTGTATGTAATTATTTATAATTTATATTTGCTGTAATGTTTTGTCGTGATTTTTAATTTTTATTCAAAGCTAAAACATTCCTAGCTGCCGTTCAATTTTTAGATAAGAAAATTCTTGCTATTATGTTCTTTTAAAAACATTATCATACAGGGCGGATACCTTGCTTTTTTTTCGTCTGCCATAAAGAAATGCCAAGAAGTGGGTTGTGTGGTGTCTGTCTAAATCTGACTAGATTATTTAATTTGTACATAATATTGTGGAGTTAATTTAGTTTATTATTAATGTTGTATGTATCTAAAGTATAACAGTTTTATTATTGATGTTAACGAAGAATAAGGTAAAAGAACATTATCATCATATGTATGGTAATGTATTAATTTGTATAAGTATGGATCAATAAGTACTTACTTAGTGAGAAGTTTTAATCTGTACAGTAAATAAATAATGACAATGCAAAATGCTTGTAGAAATCGCAAGTGTTAATTTAGCCTACTAATGGTTTGCGACTTCTGATCTGTTGATGAAAGTCCTGACCCATGGATGGAAGTCCCAATACCAGCCAACAAAATAAATGAATGAAAATGACGAATCAGTTGTGCGTACTTTTATTTTGTCTAACATTGTTTTTGAAATGTGTGAAATGAACCAAAGATAACCCATGAATGTCCAAAGATATATTTTAAGTGTGGTCCTTCCAGTGGTAATTTGGGATGATACCGGGAGATAATCCATATTCTTTTCCGAAGAGTGTGCTGCGTTCTTGCTATAGGAGACGACATGCGAAACCAACATCAGTGACCAAAACAAAAAGACTGACTTTTAAATATGAGGCATGTCCTGGCGAAATGGTGAAGTTGTCGCATAGGCCAGTATTGAGTAAATGAGCTATAAAATATGGGAGCTCAAAATTTGCCTAAAAATCCAAATTTGTTTTTGACTATAGATCAACAGTTTCTCCCACAGCATTAGACAACTCATTCCAAAACATTCCATTAAACTACAGTCCTATAGATCAACAGTTTAATGTCTTATTAATCGTGTACCAAAGTATTAGTTCTGGAAGTGGTCAACAAATTGTTTATTTAATGTTATTTTGATAGTTCATTCTATTAAACAATGTATGCACAAATAACTTTGAAAGGCAATTACTCAAAATCATGTATATCTTGATTCTAAGAGTACTGTACTTTCACTTTCCACTAACTTAGGCTTGAAATGTCCAATTTCAATGAATGACCCCTCATTTTAAAGATCACATACTCAGGTATCTGAAAATACCAATAATTGAATTGAATTTCAATTTTTGCTACAACTTAACCATTTTGCCACAACATGCCTCATATATTCATATTCTCCAAGCATTAAAAGTGTTACAGCTTCTCTGTACTAATGTGTACAAATACTGTCACATTCTTATGTTACTCAGTTTAACATTTAACAACAGTATCCTGGTTTGGGGAAAGCAAGCCTCATGTTACTCGCAGGAGAGCAGCAGATGGAATTGCACCAAAGTTATTTAAAGATTTCTGTGGTACCTACAATGGCTACCAACATTTAGCCGACTGAGCTAAGCTGCTAAGGTCCAAGATGTTTGTAGATCTTTATCTTTAAAATTTTAATTTTTATTGTCTCTTGTGATGGCCCTCGCATCTCTCCCACAGCATTAGACAACTCATTCCAAAACATTCCATTAAACTACAGTCCTTTTCCTCTTAACCCTTTTGTTTTTTCCCATGGGCATAGATAGTGAGAGGTGGGGTGAAACAGACCTACCCCCCCCCCCCCCCACATGGCAGAAAAAAGATTTTCTACTGAATTAATATACTAAAAATGACCATTAAGTTTTTTTCATTGGAATAGAAATTCTGTTTCACTTTCTCAATTTTTGCTCCCCCAGTTAGGCACACCCCACCCCAGAATGAAACCAGCCTACACCCCCTGTCTCTCTTATAATTTTCATGCTGTAGGATGCCTTTTCTACATTCAACCCATAGTTAGTGCATACTGTTGTTGTTTATTCATGTATGTACTTAAATTCTTTTAATAGTCAAATTATATGGCAGAACAAAATCATGGATATCAGTTGACAATCAATCTTTTAATCCAAAAAATATACAGTACAGGTAGGTAGTGTTTATAAAATATACATAAATATAAGAATAGGTTTAAACCGATAGAAGTAGTGGAAAGAGACCAGGAGGTCAGGTAGGCACCCAAACAATATTGTGTTGATTCAAAGATAATAGAAGAAGATACTGCTTTTGATATGGTATGTAAAAAATATTTTCTCTATTTAATAACTGAAGTATTTAAATGTCAAAGATTAGTTTCAGAGAGCTGTCCATGGCAACATTTTCCACATGCAAATATCAGCTCTCTTTGCATATGAGATATGTCGTGGCGAAATGGTTAAGTTGTCACACAGGCCAGTATTGAGTAAATGAGCTATAGAATATGGGAGCTCAAAAAATTGCCTAAAAATCCAAATTTGTTTTTGACTATAGATCAACAGTTTAATTTCTTATTAATCGTGTACCAAAGTATTAGTTCTGGAAGTGGTCAACAAATTGTTTATTTAATGTTACTTCGATAGTTCATTCTATTAAACAATGTATGCACAAATAACTTCGAAAAGCAATTACTCAAAATCGTGTTTATCTTGATTCTAAAGTGTACTGTACTTTCACTTTCCAATAACTTATGTTTGAAATGTGCAATTTCAATGAATGACCCCTCATTTTAAAGATCACATACTCAGGTATCTGAAAATACCAATAACTTGAATTTCAATTTTTGCTACAACTTAACCATTTTGCCACAACATGCCTCATAATATATATCTTCTATTTCATCTATTCTATTTTCAACAAAGACTTCCAAGGTTTTAAAACCAATTTAAATTTCAACTGCCATTCATCTTTCAGTCTTCTTTTAAGATTTTTCAACAGATCTTTATCGTGACCTTCGATGGCTGGTATACTACGACTCTTGAGGGAGATGTCCTGATGCGATACACAGCACTTGACCTCAGTGTTGTTCAGAGATGTTAGACAATCATCATCCTAATCTTATTCTTCTTGAGAGGGTTCACTCTGTATTTTAACCCTTCAACTTCCTTTCTTGTCTGTACTAAACATTTTTTCCTTTTTCAAACTGCTGAACAGCTTTTGACTCAGTGACCTTTAGAATAGAAGAAATAAATATTGTTCATGTCATGGGAATGGGGTTAATTCAAATATATTATAAGGCATTAATATGCACATTTTATAAAAATAAATATTATGAAATCTCACCCATCCCCTTCACCCATTTTCCCCAACCATAAAAAAAAAAATGTAAAAAGTCATTCCTAAAAAGTGTTTGTTATGCCAATATTTAAATTATAATTACAATAAGACTTGATGTTTTCTGGATAAATACAGAATACAGAACTTTTATTAGTGTTGTGAAAGTAAAAATACAGTCTAAATAGTCTAAACAGTTTAGTTTGGGAGATATATGCATTTAAATAGATTGGAGTTTAATAGCTTGGTGGTTCAGATGCTTGCCTTCCAATCCCAGGGCCCTGGGATCAGTTCCTGTGGAAGCAGGATTTTTTTTTTCACACAACAAAAACAACTCCACTCCCTAAGCCTCCTTATGAGAACAGGATACTCAGTACGGTATAAAGAAGGGGAAAAAAATAAACAGTTTTGAAACATACCTAAGTGCATACTGTGGTACGCTTGATGCATATAAAACGAATAGCTGACAGGGCTTAGCGTCGATGGCATATGCCTTGTATTCCAGGCCGCACATGTAAGTCTCCTTAGGCGTGTGGGTGAATGGCGAGTCTATTTCTGTCATCAATTGAAGTAAAAAAAAAAATTAAGAGAATGTAATTGTTTTTGTGAAAATGCAATAAAAATTTAGCATACAAAACAATATATTTTATGAATTAAAGATTGGATTCAAAACTGATACAATATTACAGAGTACCACAGTCGTGTCGTCACGACGCCAGGTGTCACTCTCTGTTGTCAACGGACGTTAGTTACTGTTCATTAGGCCTAAATGACTTCATAGTCTTTCTGGAATAGGCATTTTAAAATCTAATATTTTACCATCAAAATGTACTAAAAACACAAAAGCTCGCATTATATTAGTTATCGAACACACATTTAATCATCAATTAAAATTTACAAAGAAAAGATACAACATCTTAATAATTACGTTAGAAATTGGGATCAATGATTTGTCAGTGAAGAAAATGGCGCCTGGTTGAAGCTTTTTGCAACGGAGTAGTATCGCACGGTATCGTGACGTAACACTGTAGTACTCTATGATTGAAGATGTTTATCTTGTTTCCAGGTAAAATGATTAAACTTACAATTACTGACTTGGATACAGGAGATTGTAATATATTGTCTTGCTAAAAATTTGGCATACAAAACAATATTTTATGAATAAAAGACTGGATACACAACTGATACCAAACTGATACTATATTATGATGAAAGATAATTGTCTTGTTTGTAGGTACAATGATTAAACATGCAGTTTTGACAAATCAAGTATTTACTAAATTTAGCAAGAATTTTGATGAGTATTTTATGAACAAAATCTTCAAAGTGAGTGCTCTATTTTGAACTTCACAATAATAAGTTGACCTATATAGCAAGGATCATATGCATGACTAAGACATTAATACTTTATTTTGGCATTTTAAATATCAAAAATGATAATAACAGCAGTGTGACAACAACAACAAGGATGATGTCAATGATAACAACAACAAAAAGAATAATACTAATATTAATAATGTCATACCTGTTTCATCTTGTTTTATTGGTGGAAATATTGCACCCACTGTGTTTCTATAGAAACAGGATAACAGTTCCAGACGTCGCTCGTAACTTGGCAAACGGTTTTCAGAAATCCCAGGTGGCTTTGGTAACTGGACGGTTGCTAAGCACTTCCTTTGAACATAGTTGATAAATAATAATCTATATAAAAAGACAATTATTATCATTATTTTTTCATCAAATCACTATTAGTTATGTGAATGTATACCTCCCCACCCACCCACAAATGCTTAGCCACCATCAACAATAATCTTACCCTTATACTCTTCAACAAGATTAGCAAATCAATCACAAATGCTTCCACCACTAAAAATGGTATTAACCTGTTAACCCATTGGTTCATCAAAGAGTCCCATTTTCAATTTAAAAAACTCATTTTACTTTCGAAAGGAAAAAAAATTTATTTATTTTTTTGTTCTTTCAATTTTTGCATTTTTATGTTTTTATATTATTGATTCTTCACCAACAGTAATGGACTTACCCTATAACCCCTTGGTCAACCTCAACACTGGCCGGTACATTCCTCGATCCCATATTTAAACAAGCCCTCAATACTTCTACGTGAGGTAGCCAGCATGCCTCCACCAACTGAGACTTGACGGCCTCCAATGAGGGTGTAGGTCCACACATTACGCTCACTACTATTCCACTTAAAAGGTGAATGCTTAGCAACCGATGTGGAATCTACCAGAAGGGGGAGAGAATATACGTGTTAAAAAAAATCTATTCTACCATAAAATATTCAATCAATTTTGAGCTTGGATACATGGATAGGCTTACACACAAGTAATGCACATGAAACCCTTATTTTGCCTCACATTTGGGGAAGGGGTATAGAGTTATATGCAAACTTTATGGTAATTAATACAAAATTGTGGTAATTGACCAACATTGTAGTCAGACACAAAATTTACACCCAATCTCCATATCATCACTAACTACAGTCAAACTCGGCTAAGTCGAATCTAAAGTGGCACTGAAATACAGTTCGACTTAGATTAAATTCGACTAAAGCAAAGTCAAATTTTATTCGAGTTATATCACAATAGCAACTTGACTTGGAGAGTTAGGCCTCACGGAAACCGGAACAAATTAACACGCACTAACGGTACACGCACGATGTTGATCGCACATTTGGCCTAGTACTGTAGAAGTAAAGGCCTAGGCTACCTAAACTTACCTTGAAAGCTGTATTTAAAAAAGAACTAACAAAACCTGAAACCGTGCTTAAACATTAGTAGCTTGTTGACTTTACCACATCTGAACAATAGTGAGGAATGTGAGTTGAGTCGTATGTAAACTACCCAAAGTAGCGCTATGTAATGTAAACACGAGTCACTTGTCGGGCTTACTTACACACAGGTAATGCACATAAAACTTGTCGGGCTTACTTAGCGTGTGAATCTTTGCATTGCCAAATGTGCGAGTCACTTGTTGACGTTCACAGCGATGTTGGTAAAGCGACGACAGCTTAAAATGATTGAAGTTTTACATCAAGATTTTGACTTCAACTTTACAGACTAACATTTAATGGAAAACAGATCAATTTGGCATGTAAAATATGTTCAACTTCCGTTTTATTCGACTTACATTTTATTTTATTTTATTTTATTTTATTCAGTATAAAACCAACAGCGATGAAAACCGCCACTTTCGAATTAAAGCATATATTAACCATTGTAAATATAGGGAAGATGAAGTGACATGAAAATAATTTCGACTTTGACAATTTTTTAACTTAGGCGAGTTTGACTGTATATATATTTATTCAAAAGCTTGAACAAATTTTTGCTATCAAACTGCTGCTAGAAGTTACCTACAAGATTGAGTACAAAGGCAGAAATTTTGTGGTTCGAAAAAAAGGCAAAGAATGTGGTCTTGTTTGTTTTCCAATCTAGATATGCCACTTACACACTGATGTGCCTATAGCCATTCATTTTAATATACATTATACCTATGCCTATAAGAACCTGAATTCAAATACTATATTTGTTTTACTTTTAAGTAGCAAATTAATTAACAGTATTCCATAATGTAGCAGTAATGTAGCATAATGTAGCAGGGGTGGTTTGGCACAGCAGTTACAGTTCCGCTTCTCAACCTTGAGGTCGGAGGTTCAATCCCTCGTTGTGCATTTGGCTTGTGTCTTGGGAAAGGCACTTTACCTACGATTGTCTCTCTCCACCCAGAGTACAAGTGGGTACTTAGTAGGTTTGAACAAAAAGTGCACTGATTACAGCTGTAATATTATGGAATTCTAACCATGGGGCTGAGTATGTGTTCCATATGTGTTTGATCCAATAACTGGGGTAATAATGTGAAGCGCTTAAAGGCCTTGTTAGCATTGAGCGCTATTAAGGTCTAACATATTATTATTAGTAGCCAGTGCCTTTAGCATTTAAACCCAAACTCATTGATGGAGGGAAACGAAACGGAAAAGTACCTTGCCCCACGACACAACCAACTGCTCAGCTTCAGATTCAAAACCAGATCTTTCAATTATAAGCCCGACACTTGACCATTGTGTTACACTGTATCCATACCTTAGGACTTGCATCTGGGAGGTACACAGGCACATCCGACGCTGTGTTTTCTGGTAGAGTTCTTATGAATATCGCCAGAAGGTTTAACTCGGATCCAGTGAGGGTCCACCATTTGTTGGTTGCACACACAAGATATCCATTTGAGTGGATACAACCGTGTGTGCTGCCTGCTGAATTCACAAACATTTCTAAAGGATCCTAGATAAGGGAGGAGAAAATTCTTTGTAAAAAGCTGTGATATTAATTAACTCTTATACTATATCAAGTTGTCAAACATAACCTTTAAACAAGTAGATAGAATGGTGCATTATGCTAAAATTAAGGCCAAGTAAAAGAATAAATTTGTTAGTTTTTTTAAAATCAGTATACAGTTGTTTCTTGTTACTACAAAATCTCAGTGACATGCTAGAGGAAACTGTTCAATCCAGGCTAATTATGTGCCAGTTTTTTTCCATCGCTATGACACTTTCTTTGGATAGTGAGAGCAGGTATAAATTACAAATCCTAAAAAATTGTATTATCATAATTAATGTTTATTTTTATTATTATTCTTATGGACATAATGAATATTTCAAACATGCAGTATTACTTTGTGTAAAACTTAAAATATGCATATGCTATTCTCAACAATACTACCCCTCCTTAGCCACTACCCCCACCCCAATCAACATAAACCTATGCTGTGTGTATGTTTGTTTACGTTGATTGACTTTGATATGAGCATGCACAGTTTAAGATACGAATTGCCTTTTGTGAAAGGTCAACAAATGTACCTGAAGTGTTTGGTAATCTGGAAAGATGCTAACATCAACAGAATTTGTGATAGAACCAAGGAAATCTGAATTGCCAAGAAGTGAATCAACAACAGGGTAACAACACTGAAAGAAGAAACAAATGTATGAAGCTTTGTTTATGCTATACTGTACTTGATTGGTTTCATATGAACATGTATTGAAATTCTGAAGCACATTTCACAACCTATGTCACATTGGAATCTGAATACAACGTACAACCATCAACCTACCTTTAAGTCTTTCCGAAGACGCTCTACATTTTTTATGTTTTCCAAACTATCCAATCCAACAAAAAACACCTGTTCATTACAAATTAAAAAAAATATGAATAAACATTTTTAAATATGTGTGATAAGAAATATTTTACATTCTTGAGACAATTCATTGCAAATAACTATTTTACTTTAGGAAAAAATCTTAGGCTATGTTTGTCTGTGTGTTGGGCTATTGCCACCGTAAGTAGCGGAAGTTCTATGAAAGGCCTCCTGAACTCTCGCAAGCAAGCATACATATCCTGGAAACTAACTCATCTCCAGTGCACTTGAACATAGGAAAGAGTCTGCTCATTGGAAATGTAAACATTAAAAATAATAATAAATTATACCAGCCTTACCATTGCATTGAAAACTTGGTTTAGAAGATTTAAATGATGGAGATCCTCATCGTCATCATCATTTACAACTAAGATTAAGGTAATGCTGCAAAAAAATAATATTAAAAAACCTTTCTCTTTTACTATGATTGAGCAATTTAATTATAATAATTTTTCTTGATGCTTCTTATTCCATTGATATGAATGTTACAATATTGTAATATTTTGCTGAAAGGGCTACCCACTTAAACTATATTTGAATAAATAAATAAATAAATAAAAATAAATAAAAACCAATAAAAATGAATGAATAAATAAATAAAAATAAGTAAATAGATATAAATAAATAAAAAATAAATAAATCATTCCACCACCTAAGGTACAATACCAAAACCAAAAAGGCAATGCCTGTAAGCAGGTCCGGGGCTAATTAATAAATTAATGCCTTAAATAAACATCAAACATCTAACTCGCCTAACTCTCCTGAGAGGGTTATTCGAGGAGCTGAGCGTTTTTTGTTATTATGAAAGACCCGAATTCAATACTGGACCAGTGGCGTATCTAGCAGTATTAAAATGTGGGGGGGGGGGGACCAAAATATGAGGGGTGTGGAATTTATTTTCGGTGCCACGCCCACTGAAAAATATTGCTTCTTAGATTCCCGAATACACGTTAACCGTGACAGCATAAGCCTAGCCTAATTTTTTTTGCTTCAAAGTTTTCGAATTGGGGGGGGGATACGCTTGGATACGCCACTGTACTGGACACAGAGTCGGGTATCGAACCCAGGCCCTGGCGTGCAAGAGGCAGGAACCATACCAATTAGCCAAATAGTTAGGCTCATAAAAAAATAAACAGACCTTTCTGGAGCGTCAATAAATCAAAACAAGTGACCAATCAGAACAGGGCCTGGATTACACACTTGTTCTACAAGTGCACATGTTGTCGTCCCACAAATGCATTTGTTTACATACGTTTATTTGCTTGATATTTTGTGGGACCTTAGCAATAATATGTACTGTAAAGGGCAGGGATGTAATGTAATGTATATATAACAGATTTGTGCAATGTTACAGTAGTACATTATTATTTTTCTACAGTATTTGGAAATGAATTGCTAACTTAAATTTTAGCCCTGTGTTTACCTGTCACAGAACACTTTCCACAGTATACGAGAATTCTCTGTCGTCGTACTTTGCAGCTCAACATCATGGTTCTGCGCAAACATCTGCACTCCATACAACATGCCTATCTCTGCAAAGGCTAACTAAAGTTGGATAAAAATTTAATTAGCAGATTTTACTTAAATTTTCTCTCACTGACATTAAAACCTCTGAACTACAAGGTTTTTCTTCATCATTTATTTTTAAAAACTGATTAAAGTGATTTTAATTGATGATTTTTTTATTGTTATGACAACTATTGTACAGACAATTACATATACCAGTGCCACTGTAAAATAGGGCCTCGTGAAGAATCCCCCGCACAAAATTTACGCCTATAATAAATATGTCAATGCATTTCAAAAATAAGTGCTAAATTTGCGCTTAAATTTAGACCTTAACCTAGCCTATGTCTTTTTTTTAAATTTCAAATTGATGAGGGTAGGAGATGTTTTTTCTTGGGGTGGGGGTGGGGGAGGGGGAGAGTGGATGGGGATGGGTTTATACCTGGGGATTCCAGTGTGTATAAACAGAACAAAAATGACACCATTTTTCAAAGTGGCAAATGTATTTAAACAATTGCCCTGCAATTTAATAATGGCCAATCCAAAACACATTCCGGTGAAGAAATCAGACATTACTCGAGCATCAGGGAAGGGAACACCCAAATTATAGTTAGTAGGCATACTCTTGGTCTTTACTTCGAGCTAGGCCAGTCTAGCTTTTTTCCCAGCAACAACCAATCCAACTAATCACACCCATCGTACGAACCGAACCAACACCTTATTTGCCCTTAGGAGATTTTGAAAAACATAACGAATACGTCATTATCATTATGATTATCATCATTCGTGTCTAAAACATCTTGACAATATGTTGTACTGGTTGACGAGCTAAATATTTATGATGATCCTCGCCTGATGATATGCTACTGAAGGGGAAGGGTTATCTGGAAATTACTGTTTTCGTATAGCTTGCGAAAACTCCCTAGGGGCCTCGTATATAATTATTTCATGTAAAACTAGGCTAGCTTAGGCCTTAACTTAGGCCTACATGACCGTTTGGCAATAGGCCTAGCCTAGTCTAGCCTAGCCTAGCCTAGGCCAAGGCCTAGCATACTTACTTGTTTCTCTACTCCTTTCGTCCTTGTGAAGAGCGGAACTCCACCGGCAGTGGTTAAGCACAAGAGGTAGACAGGCCTAGGCAAACTGTCCTCCATTTCGAAGATAGGGCTGACAATTTTACAAACGAGTCATGTTGCTGGTCTAAACAAAACCAAAACTCCTGACATCTTTGTTTTTTTTTTCTCATTATGGATAGCGCCACCAGCGAATAAGTTAATTTTAGAGAGAGGAGACATTTAAGCCGAATTTAATAGGGTAGTTGCAAAGAGTATAAATAGAACAAGAGAGCCAACAACGCTCATTGGGAGCGTAAAAAAACGATACGCTCTACGCAGCTAGTGTAGGACGCCAACTAACGCTTGTATATGTTTTATTACCCAGTAATGCACCGCGCGCGATTTTTTTTTCCGTACGAAACATTTGCATGAAACTCCACTCGGGTTGTCTCGACTGACTCGACTCGAAAATCGCAATTCTGGAGGTCAAAAAGTCATCAACCAAAGATAAACGTCTACAAAACTTCTGAGATACAGGATTGCTGCTCGCTGTCTGATTTTGAAAAAAAACACATTGCCATTCTAATATAATGAGTCGTTTAAAACGGCATATGTATTATTTGATTTCGCTGCACGAATAATAAAAAGTGTTAGGCCCTATTTGAATTTGAGTTACATACTGTGAAAATTTTAATTTTTTAGTTGGCCGCGGTTTGGATAATTGTTTAACCTATGTCATGACGAATTCCAGTCAACTCGGCCCCAATTTACTGTGTACGGTATTTATTGAATATTTACCAAGAGATTTGAATGCAAAGCCAAAATTAAAGTGTTTTTAAATCGTTGCCTTTGTTATTTCGGTTCATTTACATGCACTTACAATAATTAAAACTGCATTAATAAAAGTAATATTAAAATGATATTAATAAAAATTATACAAAGGTATATAGAATAACTAATAACAATATAAAATTGGGGTCAAGTTGACTTGGGGTTGGTTGACATGGGGCCGTGTTGACCTGCTTCCGCCTAGAATTACTAAAAGTTAAGGCAATGAGTTTGGATTATAGGCCTAATATAGTATACTGTAGGTGCTTCTTGATTACAAGGCTTAGGCTATGTTAATTAATGGCAAAATTATATATGTTTATTTATAAATATTATTATTATTGTTAATATTATTGTCATTAATATTATTGTTATTATTAATTAATATTAATTACATTATAAGGCTTAGGCCAAGTTCATTAATGCCTGAGTGATACATTTAATTTATTATATTTAATATTTTTTTTACTCACTGTCCCATTTTAATTTATGTTTTTAATTTTGTTCAAAATTTCAGTCAATGGCATGCGAAGCGTGACTGTTGTGTCAGGCCTAGGAACCTAGTCTGGCGGAAGGTGGTGGGATGCTGGGGGGGGGGGTGCTAGCAGGTAGGACCTAACTCAGCTTGGAACTAGGCCGTTCCACTAGGCCCATTATTTAGC
>NW_022749760.1:717194-719323 GCF_011630105.1 Anneissia japonica
CATGTTACTTTAAGAATCATATCGTAACTCCTGTCTCTTATACACATCTGGGGGTACTAGCTGTTGTTGTTGTAGTACATTTGATAACAAACATACAAAAAGCTCACAGTTAGTTACAGACGTAGCCTACATCCCATAAATCGGTAAGATTTTATAGGCCTGCCGTAGGTAAACAAAAAACAGTACAGTAAAGGTAATAGAATACTCGAGCGTCACGACATTGCGAAGTGCCTGCTCTTGTTCGTATATCAAACTCGAGTCGAATCAATCCGAGACGGCCCGAGTGGAGTTTCATGCAAATGTTTCGTACGGAAAAAAATATCGCGCACCGCGCACTGTAGGTTTATCTGTTCTCCACAAGATACTGTGCTTTTGTTTTCTGCTTACTGAGTTTATAGCGGGCGTACTTCTACCGCGCTGCGCAGCGCTGCACTGGGTAATAAAAAGAATATACAACCGTTAGTTGGCGTCCTACACAGGCATGACGTTTTTACGAACGGGACTTTGCTCTCTTGTTCTATTTATACTCTTTGGTAGTTGCTAACAACGTGACCACTGCTTGGGTATTTACCCAAGGTCTTGGGTATTTTGACTTGGTCTTGGGTCCTTGGGTATTCTGTTCAAATCCTTGGGTATTTTATTTTTACTAAGAAAATTAAATATTTTTGTCATAGAGGAAGAATTAAGAAGTAACAAACAAAGTATATTTCAGACCATACAAGTAAGCAAAACTCAAAGAAGTGCACATAACATTGTTAATTGACTGTTATTGCTATAAGCATGGGTTCAGAACTGTTTATTTGTGATTTGCGTTGCCATTGATATTACCTAATTAATGCATTACATAATAAAACTTGGTAACTGATCTACTGACAACACTACTGGCCAACTGAGGGCGTATTTTTCTATCAGTATTATCACCTCATGAATATTAATTTTAATAATTAACACAAACAATTGGCCTGCACTGAATAATACATAACTTTTATACAATACAGACATTGTAAAGTTGATAGGCTTAATTGAATTATTAATTATTTAAATTGTTACTTTACTAGCCTTTTTCAATCCACTGATGGATGTAGGCCTCCTCCTCATCATTCCTTCATTTTTTGTCTCTCCATCATTACCGGGTCACTGCCTATTGGTCTTCGGAAGTTGTGTGGTGTCCAGACGGTCGCTTTAGTGTTCATCGGTTGTCTTGTTCTCGCATGATATGACCTGCCTATTTCCATTTTAGTTATCTTACTTCTGTCATCACACATTTAATACCTGTACGAATTCTTAATTCTTTGTTGGATAACTTATCTTCCCATGTGACAACAATCATTTTTCTTTCCATTCTCCTTACCGTGCGCACAATAATTTCTCGACTTTCTTAGAGAGAGACCATTTTCACAACCATATGTAAATTGATACTTCTCTTCTTAGACACATTGGTAGCTAATGGTCTTTAAAGATGTACTTTAATTTGTCGAACTTAGCCCAGGCTAGGTGTGTTTTTTTTCATCGCTTTATCTTCGATTGTTCCCTCCTTCAAGCAGATGGCATTTTTCCGACTCTAAAGCTAATCGTCAACTATGGTATCTCACAATAAAAAAATAAAAAAATAAAATAAAAAGCAATAAATCTTAATTTCGGCAGTCATTTTGTGAACGTTTTTTAAATTTTATTATACAAACTGTCTCCTTACAGTATTTGTTTATCATGGGATTAGAATTCCGGGAAAATTCGTAGACCAAATACAGTATAGGCCATTTAATTTTTTTCCTTTTTGTGATCACGGCCTTTCCCTACCTCTATAAGACTTACTAAATTAGGCCTATGTATTATTTCAGTCTGTGTAGGCCCCATAAATTGGTAATATTCCAGGGATTCTACATGAAAACAGATTCCAGAATTCAGCTAAGTAAGACGTCTATATTAGTTTAAATCGTTCTTTGTTTCCTTATATGTATTTTCATTTTGTCTTTGCGTTTAATTATTTTGTTGAAGCCGATTCTACAAATCTGAGCGCAGTACACAAGACTTTAGGAGTTCACACTGTATACAGGATTTTCCGTATTCACGTTTACATCATGCTATTGAAACAATACAATACTGTTAGGATTGCTTTTTCTCTTTGCTCT
>NW_022749760.1:719606-723251 GCF_011630105.1 Anneissia japonica
GGTGTGTACGACATCAGTAATGTTATGTCAATTCCAAGAATGTTTAAGGTTATATCGGTTGATGAAGATCATGGTTTAATTTATTACAAATATATTTTTTCACCATCAATACACATTGAGGCCCTTCTTTTAGGTTAAAACGATCTATCTTAAATTTGTCTTTCTTGAGTTTGGGACTATTATGTGTTTAAATAACTTAAAAGGATAAACCTAAAAAACCCCTAAAAAATGCGCGCGAAGCGCGCAAAATATTTTTGTGTTTTTAATTCTAATTTCGTCGGAATTGATAAACTTCCTAAATTTTGAGGTTTTTAGGCACTTTCATGGGATGAAAAGGGCATTTATAAAGGGGTGGGGAAGATTTTTCAAAGATAGATATTTTCCCCTTGTCCCCCAGTGGTTACGCCATCGGGCAGCATAGATCAAAGGAGTTATGACAGTTTTTGAAGTGAAGAAGGGGTTGCAGGGTGTTGTGAGTCTGGTCATTATGATATCTTCCTTTTTATTCTTGTCTTTATTTTTCTCTTCTGTTCTCTTTTTTTTTCCTTTTCTTTTCCTCTTCTTTCTCTTTCCCTCCCTCTCACCTCTTCCTTTTCTCTTATTACCCAGCCCGGTACTACGGCTTGGTCAGCCCGGTAAAAACCGTCAGGGGAGGGGCAGTTTTTCCCCTGCCCTGCCCTCCGCCCCGCCTCCTCGGCGCCTGTTACGACACTGGCTAACACGCAAATCATCCCCCCCCCAATGAAAAATACAGTAAAAGCCTTAAAGGGACACCTTCAAGAGCAGACAAATGTTCCCCTTAATTAAAGATTGTCCCGCTGTATATCTGCATTAATAGACCTATAGGTATACTGTTATTTAATACATTCATTTTATACAATACAAATTGCAATACAGACATTGGAAAGTTAATATGTTTAATTTAATTAAATATTTAACATTCAGTTCCCCTTCTCTTGTGTAATATATAGCCGGCAATTTTGTGAAACACTAAAAAAGTAATAACTCTTAACTTAAGAGTTATGTTGTAATAGAAGTCGTACTTTTAATTTATTAGGTCCATTTTCACTTCCAGTAAGATAATTTGTTCATGGGATTTGGTTGGAAAATCCACAGACTAAGCACAGTATTGTAGTACTAGTAGCATAAGCCATTGAATTGTTTTCATTTCTTTCTGTGTTTACGGCCTAATCCCTACCGCTAAAATAAGACTAACTCGGCCTATGTATTATTTCACTCTGTGTAGACCCCATAATGTTCCAGGGATTCAAATTTTGGGACAACTTATTTTTTTTCTTACATTGGTTGTACCATAGAGCTGCTGTTTTTTTGCTATACTGTGTGATTTCAGACAGGGCTCGAGGACGAACTTGTGTCGAGGACGAACTATAACTGAAAGACGAACTATAGCTGAAATTATGCATGACGTTGACGAAGCCACGCGATGCGAAGGCCCGCTATACTAAAAAATTAAAAAATGCAATCGGTACAGTTATTCAGATTGTAGGTATTTTTAGGTTTCATTTATGTTATTTTGGCCACGTAACAAAACAATTTGAATACAAGTTGCTTCTAAAAATTTGGATTCTCAACAAAGCCCCATTGGTTCATTGGTTAAGGCGTCTGCATAGACTAGACAGAAGGTCTCGCAAAACGGTGTAGATTCTCCATGAGGAGATGGAGTGGCCCTGCCAGGGAATATTGGTCGGCAGCTAAAGTCAGTGGTACTTTCCATCCAGAGTGATGTTGGCTTCTTACCTGCAAAATGTGCTCCACATAAATAGGGTCAGCTTATTAATAATTTACAGTTCGTAGTTTACAGTTATTCTTATTAGTTTTTAGTATACTTTTTATCAATGATAGATATTCACTATACGCAAATAGAGACCAGAGCTCGACACTTGGTATGCACCATTTCATGTATTGTAATGAGAAATTACCGTAAATAGGCCCTACTTTCAACATAAATTTCTCAAAATAAGAAAAAGTAAACGTCCGAGACAACGGTCTCTATCTTTTTAGTTCCAAATCCTATTAACCAAGTAAAGTAAAGTATAAGTCACTCACACCAATACTACGAAGAGATGCATTCCTCAATTTCTACCAAAAATGTTCTTGAGAAAAATATAGAGAATTTTATTAATATTAATTAATCTGGTAATTAGTGTGAACATTTTGCGTATACATGTGGTTGTTTACATACACGGTGATGGTTTATGTCTGTTCGTGAAAACGCAAATCTCATTTACTTACGTGCTCGGATAGCATGTATGTGTGTGCACGCATGTATGTCGATATATATGTGGACATATGTATGTGGGTATGTATGTTTACATGGAAAACAAATAAAATTGATGTCCGTGTATATGTATATCATTTATGCCTTAGGTAGTTCCTTTTCATAACCAAACAATTGAAAGTCATATAGATATTTTTGATATAAATCTTCTAGATCTTCATCTGGAATAGTAGCATAGGATTGTTTAACCTTGTCATGACTTGAGCTGTTTGTAAAATGAGTTCCCGACGAATGAGGGAACTCAATGCCAGCTCCAATACGTTTTAATATATAGTTCGAATAATTCTCAATATCCTCAAATCGACCGATGACGTCATAGTTCATGTCGCAAGGATGACACCTTGATTCCATGGACCGCCAATGAACGTTGTGAATATAATACTCCTCAGATATTATCATTTTAACAAATTCACCAAAAGTAGGATCGTATTTTCCGGTGATGTTTCCTTGTCTAAATCTCTTTAAAATTTTCTGGCTGAGCATCCTCTGATGCCCTATTCTATAATCAGATGCATTCTTAGCAACTAACTTGTCATTGTAGGCGGACAGTAGTCTTGTGTACGGATTCCGTACAATCATGATTTTGGTGTAGGTTGATATTATTTCCGTCTGCTTTTGAGTGGAAAACCTTTTAAGTTGCGATACCTGCTTTTTCCACGCATTACTAACTTGCGGAGCACTCATTTTCACAACTTCAGAATAGTTTTTATATCCCGAAAGAATCAAAAGCATTTTACACCAGCTAACAGTACCGGCTTTAGCTGTTTGACAGTAAACAAGTTTGTATTTCTCATTCACAAGAACATTCGGAAATGACTCCATCGTTGAAACGACACTTCGGTATTTCTTACACATTTTTCGTGTATAATCAATTCCTTTCTTACTTATTGCTGAATATTTCTTCATGAATTCGTCTTGAAATTGTAGTGTCTGTTGATAAAGTATTTTTAACATTACTTATATTTAGTACACATATGAAACAAAAATAATAATACGAATCGAAATCGTTTGTTTACAACCCAGCTCAGAAGATGCAAGTCTATTTTACTGTAATTTATAATTTAAAAGTATAAAAGATGGCTTTAATTTATCACGAAGATAAAAGATAGTGATTGAAAAATAATAGTACAGTTCATCTTTATACAAGATTAGTTAACAGATTAAGCTCCTATCAGAGTCACAGACTTTGTCCATTTAACCAAAGGATGCCAGCTAGCTATACGTGTGTGGATGTGGCATCTATAGCTTAGTTTTGCAGTAGGCATACGGTACCTCATGAGTTGTAACATCATCCGCTTGGCTTCGTGTAACAACCACTGCTGGAAATAGTAGCAATGATTTCGTTA